>NW_026525548.1:0-288334 GCF_943737925.1 Anopheles nili
TTTTTTTAGTACATCCTCGACCTAAAAAAAATTTTTTTAGTACATCCTTGATATGAAAAAATTTTTTTTAGTACATCCTCGATTTAAAAAAAATTTTTTAGTACATCCTCGATCTAAAAAAAATTTTTCTAGCACATCCTCGATCTAAAAAAATTTTTTTAGTACATCCTCGATTTAAAAAAAATTTTTTTAGTACATCCTCGATCTAAAAAAATTTTTTAGTACATCCTCGATTTAAAAAAAATTTTTTAGTACATCCTCGATCTAAAAAAAATTTTTTTAGCACATCCTCGATCTAAAAAAATTTTTTTAGTACATCCTCGATTTAAAAATAATTTTTTTAGTACATCCTCGATCTAAAAAAACTTTTTTAGTACATCCTCGATCTAAAAAAAATTTTTTTAGTACATCCTCGATCTAAAAAAATTTTTTTAGTACATCCTCGATTTAAAAAAAATTTTTTTAGTACATCCTCGATTTAAAAAAATTTTTTTAGTACATCCTCGATCTAAAAAAATTTTTTTTAGTACATCCTCGATCTAAAAAAATTTTTTTAGTACATCCTCGACCTAAAAAAAATTTTTTTAGTACATCCTCGATCTAAAAAAATTTTTTTAGTACATCCTCGACCTAAAAAAAATTTTTTTAGTACATCCTCGATCTAAAAAAATTTTTTTAGTACATCCTCGATTTAAAAAAAATTTTTTTAGTACATCCTCGATCTAAAAAAATTTTTTTAGTACATCCTCGATCTAAAAAAAATTTTTTTAGTACATCCTTGATATGAAAAAATTTTTTTTAGTACATCCTCGATTTAAAAAAAATTTTTTAGTACATCCTCGATCTAAAAAAAATTTTTTTAGTACATCCTCGATCTAAAAAAATTTTTTTAGTACATCCTCGATTTAAAAAAAATTTTTTTAGTACATCCTCGATCTAAAAAAATTTTTTTAGTACATCCTCGATCTAAAAAAAATTTTTTTAGTACATCCTTGATATGAAAAAATTTTTTTAGTACATCCTTGATATGAAAAAAATTTTTTTAGTACATCCTCGATTTAAAAAAAATTTTTTAGTACATCCTCGATCTAAAAAAAATTTTTTTAGCACATCCTCGATCTAAAAAAATTTTTTTAGTACATCCTCGATCTAAAAAAATTTTTTTAGTACATCCTCGATCTAAAAAAATTTTTTTAGTACATCCTCGATCTAAAAAAATTTTTTTAGTACATCCTCGACCTAAAAAAAATTTTTTTAGTACATCCTCGACCTAAAAAAAATTTTTTTAGTACATCCTCGATCTAAAAAAATTTTTTTAGTACATCCTCGATTTAAAAAAAATTTTTTTAGTACATCCTCGATCTAAAAAAATTTTTTTAGTACATCCTCGATCTAAAAAAATTTTTTTAGTACATCCTTAATATGAAAAAATTTTTTTTAGTACATCCTCGATTTAAAAAAAATTTTTTAGTACATCCTCGATCTAAAAAAAATTTTTTTAGTACATCCTCGATCTAAAAAAATTTTTTTAGTACATCCTCGATTTAAAAAAAATTTTTTTAGTACATCCTCGATCTAAAAAAATTTTTTTAGTACATCCTCGACCTAAAAAAAATTTTTTTAGTACATCCTCGATCTAAAAAAATTTTTTTAGTACATCCTCGACCTAAAAAAAATTTTTTTAGTACATCCTCGATCTAAACAAATTTTTTTAGTACATCCTCGATTTAAAAAAAATTTTTTAGTACATCCTCGATCTAAAAAAATTTTTTTAGTACATCCTCGACCTAAAAAAAATTTTTTTAGTACATCCTCGATTTAAAAAAAATTTTTTAGTACATCCTCGATCTAAAAAAAATTTTTTTAGTACATCCTCGATCTAAAAAAATTTTTTAGTACATCCTCGATCTAAAAAAAAATTTTTTAGTACATCCTCGATCTAAAAAAATTTTTTTAGTACATCCTCGATTTAAAAAAAATTTTTTTAGTACATCCTCGATTTAAAAAAATTTTTTTAGTACATCCTCGATCTAAAAAAAATTTTTTTAGTACATCCTCGATCTAAAAAAATTTTTTTAGTACATCCTCGACCTAAAAAAAATTTTTTTAGTACATCCTCGACCTAAAAAAAATTTTTTTAGTACATCCTCGATCTAAAAAAATTTTTTTAGTACATCCTCGATCTAAAAAAAATTTTTTAGTACATCCTCGATCTAAAAAAAATTTTTTTAGTACATCCTCGTTCTAAAAAAATTTTTTTAGTACATCCTCGATTTCAAAAAAATTTTTTTAGTACATCCTTGATATGAAAAAATTTTTTTTAGTACATCCTCGATTTAAAAAAAATTTTTTAGTACATCCTCGATCTAAAAAAAATTTTTTTAGTACATCCTCGATCTAAAAAAATTTTTTTAGTACATCCTCGATCTAAAAAAAAATTTTTTAGTACATCCTCGATCTAAAAAAATTTTTTTAGTACATCCTCGATTTAAAAAAAAATTTTTTAGTACATCCTCGATTTAAAAAAATTTTTTTAGTACATCCTCGATCTAAAAAAAATTTTTTTAGTACATCCTCGATCTAAAAAAATTTTTTTAGTACATCCTCGACCTAAAAAAAAATTTTTTTAGTACATCCTCGATTTAAAAAAATTTTTTTAGTACATCCTCGATCTAAAAAAAATTTTTTTAGTACATCCTCGATCTAAAAAAATTTTTTTAGTACATCCTCGACCTAAAAAAAATTTTTTTAGTACATCCTCGACCTAAAAAAAATTTTTTTAGTACATCCTCGATCTAAAAAAATTTTTTTAGTACATCCTCGATCTAAAAAAATTTTTTTAGTACATCCTCGATCTAAAAATAATTTTTTTAGTACATCCTCGTTCTAAAAAAATTTTTTTAGTACATCCTCGATCTAAAAAAAATTTTTTTAGTACATCCTCGATCTAAAAAAATTTTTTTAGTACATCCTCGACCTAAAAAAAATTTTTTTAGTACATCCTCGATCTAAAAAAATTTTTTTAGTACATCCTCGACCTAAAAAAAATTTTTTTAGTACATCCTCGATCTAAAAAAATTTTTTTAGTACATCCTCGATCTAAAAAAATTTTTTTAGTACATCCTCGATCTAAAAAAATTTTTTTAGTACATCCTCGATCTAAAAAAAATTTTTTTAGTACATCCTTGATATGAAAAAATTTTTTTTAGTACATCCTCGATTTAAAAAAAATTTTTTAGTACATCCTCGATCTAAAAAAAATTTTTTTAGTACATCCTCGATCTAAAAAAAATTTTTTTAGTACATCCTCGATCTAAAAAAATTTTTTTAGTACATCCTCGACCTAAAAAAAATTTTTTTAGTACATCCTCGATCTAAAAAAATTTTTTTAGTACATCCTCGACCTAAAAAAAATTTTTTTAGTACATCCTCGATCTAAAAAAAATTTTTAAGTACATCCTCGATCTAAAAAAATTTTTTTAGTACATCCTCGATCTAAAAAAATTTTTTTAGTAAATCCTCGATCTAAAAAAATTTTTTTAGTACATCCTCGACCTAAAAAAAATTTTTTTAGTACATCCTCGATTTAAAAAAATTTTTTTAGTACATCCTCGATCTAAAAAAAATTTTTTTAGTACATCCTCGATCTAAAAAAATTTTTTTAGTACATCCTCGATTTAAAAAAATTTTTTTAGTACATCCTCGATCTAAAAAAATTTTTTTAGTACATCCTCGATTTAAAAAAAATTTTTTTAGTACATCCTCGATTTAAAAAAATTTTTTTAGTACATCCTCGATCTAAAAAAATTTTTTTAGTACATCCTCGATTTAAAAAAATTTTTTTAGTACATCCTCGATCTAAAAAAATTTTTTTAGTACATCCTCGATCTAAAAAAAATTTTTTTAGTACATCCTCGATCTAAAAAAATTTTTTTAGTACATCCTCGATCTAAAAAATATTTTTTTAGTACATCCTCGATCTAAAAAAATTTTTTTAGTACATCCTCGATTTAAAAAAAAATTTTTTAGTACATCCTCGATCTAAAAAAAATATTTTAGTACATCCTCGATCTAAAAAAAATTTTTTTAGTACATCCTTGATATGAAAAAATTTTTTTTAGTACATCCTCGATTTAAAAAAAATTTTTTAGTACATCCTCGATCTAAAAAAAATTTTTTTAGTACATCCTCGATCTAAAAAAATTTTTTTAGTACATCCTCGATTTAAAAAAAATTTTTTTAGTACATCCTCGATTTAAAAAAAATTTTTTTAGTACATCCTCGATCTAAAAAAATTTTTTTAGTACATCCTCGACCTAAAAAAAATTTTTTTAGTACATCCTCGATTTAAAAAAAATTTTTTAGTACATCCTCGATCTAAAAAAAATTTTTTTAGTACATCCTCGATCTAAAAAAATTTTTTTAGTACATCCTCGATCTAAAAAAATTTTTTTAGTACATCCTCGATCTAAAAAAAATTTTTTTAGTACATCCTTGATATGAAAAAATTTTTTTTAGTACATCCTCGATTTAAAAAAAATTTTTTAGTACATCCTCGATCTAAAAAAAATTTTTTTAGCACATCCTCGATCTAAAAAAATTTTTTTAGTACATCCTTGATATGAAAAAATTTTTTTTAGTACATCCTCGATTTAAAAAAAATTTTTTAGTACATCCTCGATCTAAAAAAAATTTTTTTAGTACATCCTCGATCTAAAAAAATTTTTTTAGTACATCCTCGATCTAAAAAAATTTTTTTAGTACATCCTCGATCTAAAAAAAATTTTTTTAGTACATCCTTGATATGAAAAAATTTTTTTTAGTACATCCTCGATTTAAAAAAAATTTTTTAGTACATCCTCGATCTAAAAAAAATTTTTTTAGCACATCCTCGATCTAAAAAAATTTTTTTAGTACATCCTCGATCTAAAAAAAATTTTTTTAGTACATCCTCGATCTAAAAAAATTTTTTTAGTACATCCTCGATTTAAAAAAAAATTTTTTAGTACATCCTCGATCTAAAAAAATTTTTTTAGTACATCCTCGATCTAAAAAAAATTTTTTTAGTACATCCTCGATCTAAAAAAATTTTTTTAGTACATCCTCGATTTAAAAAAAATTTTTTAGTACATCCTCGATTTAAAAAAATTTTTTTAGTACATCCTCGATCTAAAAAAAATTTTTTTAGTACATCCTCGATCTAAAAAAAATTTTTTAGTACATCCTCGACCTAAAAAAAATTTTTTTAGTACATCCTCGATTTAAAAAAAATTTTTTTAGTACATCCTCGATTTAAAAAAATTTTTTTAGTACATCCTCGATCTAAAAAAAATTTTTTTAGTACATCCTCGATCTAAAAAAATTTTTTTAGTACATCCTCGACCTAAAAAAAATTTTTTTAGTACATCCTCGATCTAAAAAAATTTTTTTAGTACATCCTCGACCTAAAAAAAATTTTTTTAGTACATCCTCGATCTAAAAAAATTTTTTTAGTACATCCTCGATTTAAAAAAAATTTTTTTAGTACATCCTCGATCTAAAAAAATTTTTTTAGTACATCCTCGATCTAAAAAAAATTTTTTTAGTACATCCTTGATATGAAAAAATTTTTTTTAGTACATCCTCGATTTAAAAAAAATTTTTTAGTACATCCTCGATCTAAAAAAAATTTTTTTAGTACATCCTCGATCAAAAAAATTTTTTTAGTACATCCTCGATCTAAAAAAAATTTTTTTAGTACATCCTTGATATGAAAAAATTTTTTTTAGTACATCCTCGATTTAAAAAAAATTTTTTAGTACATCCTCGATCTAAAAAAAATTTTTTTAGTACATCCTCGATCTAAAAAAATTTTTTTAGTACATCCTCGATTTAAAAAAAATTTTTTTAGTACATCCTCGATCTAGAAAAATTTTTTTAGTACATCCTCGATTTCAAAAAATTTTTTTAGTACATCCTCGATTTAAAAAAATTTTTTTAGTACATCCTCGATCTAAAAAAATTTTTTTAGTACATCCTCGATTTAAAAAAAATTTTTTTAGTACATCCTCGATCTAAAAAAATTTTTTTAGTACATCCTCGACCTAAAAAAAATTTTTTTAGTACATCCTCGATCTAAAAAAATTTTTTTAGTACATCCTCGATTTAAAAAAAATTTTTTTAGTACATCCTCGATCTAAAAAAATTTTTTTAGTACATCCTCGATCTAAAAAAAATTTTTTTAGTACATCCTCGATCTAAAAAAATTTTTTTAGTACATCCTCGATTTAAAAAAAATTTTTTTAGTACATCCTCGATTTAAAAAAAATTTTTTAGTACATCCTCGATCTAAAAAAAATTTTTTTAGTACATCCTCGATCTAAAAAAATTTTTTTAGTACATCCTCGACCTAAAAAAAATTTTTTTAGTACATCCTCGATCTAAAAAAATTTTTTTAGTACATCCTCGACCTAAAAAAAATTTTTTTAGTACATCCTCGATCTAAAAAAATTTTTTTAGTACATCCTCGATCTAAAAAAATTTTTTTAGTACATCCTCGATCTAAAAAAAATTTTTTTAGTACATCCTTGATATGAAAAAATTTTTTTTAGTACATCCTCGATTTAAAAAAAATTTTTTAGTACATCCTCGATCTAAAAAAAATTTTTTTAGTACATCCTCGATCTAAAAAAATTTTTTTAGTACATCCTCGATTTAAAAAAAATTTTTTTAGTACATCCTCGATCTAAAAAAATTTTTTTAGTACATCCTCGATCTAAAAAAAATTTTTTTAGTACATCCTCGATCTAAAAAAAATTTTTTTAGTACATCCTTGATATGAAAAAATTTTTTTTAGTACATCCTCGATTTAAAAAAAATTTTTTAGTACATCCTCGATCTAAAAAAAATTTTTTTAGCACATCCTCGATCTAAAAAAATTTTTTTAGTACATCCTCGATCTAAAAAAAATTTTTTTAGTACATCCTCGATCTAAAAAAATTTTTTTAGTACATCCTCGATCTAAAAAAATTTTTTTAGTACATCTTCGACCTAAAAAAAATTTTTTTAGTACATCCTCGATCTAAAAAAATTTTTTTAGTACATCCTCGACCTAAAAAAAATTTTTTTAGTACATCCTCGATCTAAAAAAATTTTTTTAGTACATCCTCGATTTAAAAAAAATTTTTTTAGTACATCCTCGATCTAAAAAAATTTTTTTAGTACATCCTCGATCTAAAAAAAATTTTTTTAGTACATCCTTGATATGAAAAAATTTTTTTTAGTACATCCTCGATTTAAAAAAAATTTTTTAGTACATCCTCGATCTAAAATAAATTTTTTTAGTACATCCTCGATCTAAAAAATTTTTTTAGTACATCCTCGATTTAAAAAAAATTTTTTTAGTACATCCTCGATCTAAAAAAATTTTTTTAGTACATCCTCGACCTAAAAAAAATTTTTTTAGTACATCCTCGATCTCAAAAAATTTTTTTAGTACATCCTCGACCTAAAAAAAATTTTTTTAGTACATCCTCGATCTAAAAAAATTTTTTGAGTACATCCTCGATTTAAAAAAAATTTTTTAGTACATCCTCGATCTAAAAAAATTTTTTTAGTACATCCTCGATCTAAAAAAATTTTTTTAGTACATCCTCGACCTAAAAAAAATTTTTTTAGTACATCCTCGATCAAAAAAAATTTTTTTAGTACATCCTCGATTTAAAAAAAATTTTTTTAGTACATCCTTGATATGAAAAAATTTTTTTAGTACATCCTCGATTTAAAAAAAATTTTTTTAGTACATCCTCGATCTAAAAAAATTTTTTTAGTACATCCTCGATTTAAAAAAAATTTTTTTAGTACATCCTCGATTTAAAATAATTTTTTTAGTACATCCTCGATCTAAAAAAAATTTTTTTAGTACATCCTCGATCTAAAAAAATTTTTTTAGTACATCCTCGACCTAAAAAAAATTTTTTTAGTACATCCTCGACCTAAAAAAAATTTTTTTAGTACATCCTCGACCTAAAAAAATTTTTTTAGTACATCCTCGACCTAAAAAAAATTTTTTTAGTACATCCTCGATCTAAAAAAATTTTTTTAGTACATCCTCGATTTAAAAAAAATTTTTTTAGTACATCCTCGATCTAAAAAAATTTTTTTAGTACATCCTCGATCTAAAAAAAATTTTTTTAGTACATCCTTGATATGAAAAAATTTTTTTTAGTACATCCTCGATTTAAAAAAAATTTTTTAGTACATCCTCGATCTAAAAAAAATTTTTTTAGTACATCCTCGATCAAAAAAATTTTTTTAGTACATCCTCGATCTAAAAAAAATTTTTTTAGTACATCCTTGATATGAAAAAATTTTTTTTAGTACATCCTCGATTTAAAAAAAATTTTTTAGTACATCCTCGATCTAAAAAAAATTTTTTTAGTACATCCTCGATCTAAAAAAATTTTTTTAGTACATCCTCGATTTAAAAAAAATTTTTTTAGTACATCCTCGATCTAGAAAAATTTTTTTAGTACATCCTCGATTTCAAAAAATTTTTTTAGTACATCCTCGATTTAAAAAAATTTTTTTAGTACATCCTCGATCTAAAAAAATTTTTTTAGTACATCCTCGATTTAAAAAAAATTTTTTTAGTACATCCTCGATCTAAAAAAATTTTTTTAGTACATCCTCGACCTAAAAAAAATTTTTTTAGTACATCCTCGATCTAAAAAAATTTTTTTAGTACATCCTCGATTTAAAAAAAATTTTTTTAGTACATCCTCGATCTAAAAAAATTTTTTTAGTACATCCTCGATCTAAAAAAAATTTTTTTAGTACATCCTCGATCTAAAAAAATTTTTTTAGTACATCCTCGATTTAAAAAAAATTTTTTTAGTACATCCTCGATTTAAAAAAAATTTTTTAGTACATCCTCGATCTAAAAAAAATTTTTTTAGTACATCCTCGATCTAAAAAAATTTTTTTAGTACATCCTCGACCTAAAAAAAATTTTTTTAGTACATCCTCGATCTAAAAAAATTTTTTTAGTACATCCTCGACCTAAAAAAAATTTTTTTAGTACATCCTCGATCTAAAAAAATTTTTTTAGTACATCCTCGATCTAAAAAAATTTTTTTAGTACATCCTCGATCTAAAAAAAATTTTTTTAGTACATCCTTGATATGAAAAAATTTTTTTTAGTACATCCTCGATTTAAAAAAAATTTTTTAGTACATCCTCGACCTAAAAAAAATTTTTTTAGTACATCCTCGATCTAAAAAAATTTTTTTAGTACATCCTCGATTTAAAAAAAATTTTTTTAGTACATCCTCGATCTAAAAAAATTTTTTTAGTACATCCTCGATCTAAAAAAAATTTTTTTAGTACATCCTCGATCTAAAAAAAATTTTTTTAGTACATCCTTGATATGAAAAAATTTTTTTTAGTACATCCTCGATTTAAAAAAAATTTTTTAGTACATCCTCGATCTAAAAAAAATTTTTTTAGCACATCCTCGATCTAAAAAAATTTTTTTAGTACATCCTCGATCTAAAAAAAATTTTTTTAGTACATCCTCGATCTAAAAAAATTTTTTTAGTACATCCTCGATCTAAAAAAATTTTTTTAGTACATCTTCGACCTAAAAAAAATTTTTTTAGTACATCCTCGATCTAAAAAAATTTTTTTAGTACATCCTCGACCTAAAAAAAATTTTTTTAGTACATCCTCGATCTAAAAAAATTTTTTTAGTACATCCTCGATTTAAAAAAAATTTTTTTAGTACATCCTCGATCTAAAAAAATTTTTTTAGTACATCCTCGATCTAAAAAAAATTTTTTTAGTACATCCTTGATATGAAAAAATTTTTTTTAGTACATCCTCGATTTAAAAAAAATTTTTTAGTACATCCTCGATCTAAAATAAATTTTTTTAGTACATCCTCGATCTAAAAAATTTTTTTAGTACATCCTCGATTTAAAAAAAATTTTTTTAGTACATCCTCGATCTAAAAAAATTTTTTTAGTACATCCTCGACCTAAAAAAAATTTTTTTAGTACATCCTCGATCTCAAAAAATTTTTTTAGTACATCCTCGACCTAAAAAAAATTTTTTTAGTACATCCTCGATCTAAAAAAATTTTTTGAGTACATCCTCGATTTAAAAAAAATTTTTTAGTACATCCTCGATCTAAAAAAATTTTTTTAGTACATCCTCGATCTAAAAAAATTTTTTTAGTACATCCTCGACCTAAAAAAAATTTTTTTAGTACATCCTCGATCAAAAAAAATTTTTTTAGTACATCCTCGATTTAAAAAAAATTTTTTTAGTACATCCTTGATATGAAAAAATTTTTTTAGTACATCCTCGATTTAAAAAAAATTTTTTTAGTACATCCTCGATCTAAAAAAATTTTTTTAGTACATCCTCGATTTAAAAAAAATTTTTTTAGTACATCCTCGATTTAAAATAATTTTTTTAGTACATCCTCGATCTAAAAAAAATTTTTTTAGTACATCCTCGATCTAAAAAAATTTTTTTAGTACATCCTCGACCTAAAAAAAATTTTTTTAGTACATCCTCGACCTAAAAAAAATTTTTTTAGTACATCCTCGACCTAAAAAAAATTTTTTTAGTACATCCTCGACCTAAAAAAAATTTTTTTAGTACATCCTCGATTTAAAATAATTTTTTTAGTACATCCTCGATTTAAAAAAAATTTTTTTAGTACATCCTTGATATGAAAAAATTTTTTTAAGTACATCCTCGATTTAAAAAAAATTTTTTAGTACATCCTCGATCTAAAAAAAATTTTTTTAGTACATCCTCGATCTAAAAAAATTTTTTTAGTACATCCTCGATCTAAAAAAAATTTTTTTAGTACATCCTCGATCTAAAAAAATTTTTTTAGTACATCCTCGATTTAAAAAAAATTTTTTTAGTACATCCTCGATTTAAAAAAATTTTTTTAGTACATCCTCGATCTAAAAAAAATTTTTTTAGTACATCCTCGATCTAAAAAAATTTTTTTAGTACATCCTCGACCTAAAAAAAGTTTTTTAGTACATCCTCGATCTAAAAAAATTTTTTTAGTACATCCTCGACCTAAAAAAAATTTTTTTAGTACATCCTTGATCTAAAAAAATTTTTTTAGTACATCCTCGATTTAAAAAAATTTTTTTTAGTACATCCTCGATCTAAAAAAATTTTTTTAGTACATCCTCGACCTAAAAAAAATTTTTTTAGTACATCCTCGACCTAAAAAAATTTTTTTAGTACATCCTCGATCTAAAAAAATTTTTTTAGTACATCCTCGATCTAAAAAAATTTTTTTAGTACATCCTCGATTTAAAAAAAAATTTTTTAGTACATCCTCGATTTAAAAAAATTTTTTTAGTACATCCTCGATCTAAAAAAAATTTTTTTAGTACATCCTCGATCTAAAAAAATTTTTTAAGTACATCCTCGACCTAAAAAAAATTTTTTTAGTACATCCTCGATCTAAAGAAATTTTTTTAGTACATCCTCGACCTAAAAAAAATTTTTTTAGTACATCCTCGATCTAAAAAAATTTTTTTAGTACATCCTCGATTTAAAAAAAATTTTTTTAGTACATCCTCGATCGAAAAAAATTTTTTTAGTACATCCTCGATCTAAAAAAAATTTTTTTAGTACATCCTTGATATGAAAAAATTTTTTTTGGTACATCCTCGATTTAAAAAAAATTTTTTAGTACATCCTCGATCTAAAAAAAATTTTTTTAGTACATCCTCGATCTAAAAAAAATTTTTTAGTACATCCTCGATTTAAAAAAAATTTTTTTAGTACATCCTCGATCTAAAAAAATTTTTTTAGTACATCCTCGATTTAAAAAAATTTTTTTAGTACATCCTCGATCTAAAAAAATTTTTTTAGTACATCCTCGATTTAAAAAAAATTTTTTTAGTACATCCTCGATCTAAAAAAATTTTTTTAGTACATCCTCGATTTAAAAAAAATTTTTTTAGTACATCCTCGACCTAAAAAAAATTTTTTTAGTACATCCTCGACCTAAAAAAAAATTTTTTAGTACATCCTTGATATGAAAAAATTTTTTTTAGTACATCCTCGATCTAAAAAAATTTTTTTAGTACATCCTCGACCTAAAAAAATTTTTTTAGTACATCCTCGATCTAAAAAAATTTTTTTAGTACATCCTCGATTTAAAAAAATTTTTTTAGTACATCCTCGTTTTAAAAAAATTTTTTTAGTACATCCTCGATCTAAAAAAAATTTTTTTAGTACATCCTCGATCTAAAAAAATTTTTTTAGTACATCCTCGATTTAAAAAAATTTTTTTAGTACATCCTCGATCTAAAAAAATTTTTTTAGTACATCCTCGATTTAAAAAAAATTTTTTTAGTACATCCTCGATCTAAAAAAATTTTTTTAGTACATCCTCGATTTAAAAAAAATTTTTTTAGTACATCCTCGACCTAAAAAAAATTTTTTTAGTACATCCTTGATATGAAAAAATTTTTTTTGGTACATCCTCGATTTAAAAAAAATTTTTTAGTACATCCTCGATCTAAAAAAAATTTTTTTAGTACATCCTCGATCTAAAAAAAATTTTTTAGTACATCCTCGATTTAAAAAAAATTTTTTTAGTACATCCTCGATCTAAAAAAATTTTTTTAGTACATCCTCGATTTAAAAAAATTTTTTTAGTACATCCTCGATCTAAAAAAATTTTTTTAGTACATCCTCGATTTAAAAAAAATTTTTTTAGTACATCCTCGATCTAAAAAAATTTTTTTAGTACATCCTCGATTTAAAAAAAATTTTTTTAGTACATCCTCGACCTAAAAAAAATTTTTTTAGTACATCCTCGACCTAAAAAAAAATTTTTTAGTACATCCTTGATATGAAAAAATTTTTTTTAGTACATCCTCGATCTAAAAAAATTTTTTTAGTACATCCTCGACCTAAAAAAATTTTTTTAGTACATCCTCGATCTAAAAAAATTTTTTTAGTACATCCTCGATTTAAAAAAATTTTTTTAGTACATCCTCGTTTTAAAAAAATTTTTTTAGTACATCCTCGATCTAAAAAAAATTTTTTTAGTACATCCTCGATCTAAAAAAATTTTTTTAGTACATCCTCGATTTAAAAAAATTTTTTTAGTACATCCTCGATCTAAAAAAATTTTTTTAGTACATCCTCGATTTAAAAAAAATTTTTTTAGTACATCCTCGATCTAAAAAAATTTTTTTAGTACATCCTCGATTTAAAAAAAATTTTTTTAGTACATCCTCGACCTAAAAAAAATTTTTTTAGTACATCCTTGATATGAAAAAATTTTTTTTGGTACATCCTCGATTTAAAAAAAATTTTTTAGTACATCCTCGATCTAAAAAAAATTTTTTTAGTACATCCTCGATCTAAAAAAAATTTTTTAGTACATCCTTGATATGAAAAAATTTTTTTTAGTACATCCTCGATCTAAAAAAATTTTTTTAGTACATCCTCGACCTAAAAAAATTTTTTTAGTACATCCTCGATCTAAAAAAATTTTTTTAGTACATCCTCGATTTAAAAAAATTTTTTTAGTACATCCTCGTTTTAAAAAAATTTTTTTAGTACATCCTCGATCTAAAAAAAATTTTTTTAGTACATCCTCGATCTAAAAAAATTTTTTTAGTACATCCTCGATTTAAAAAAATTTTTTTAGTACATCCTCGATCTAAAAAAATTTTTTTAGTACATCCTCGATTTAAAAAAAATTTTTTTAGTACATCCTCGATCTAAAAAAAATTTTTTTAGTACATCCTCGATCTAAAAAAAATTTTTTAGTACATCCTTGATATGAAAAAATTTTTTTTAGTACATCCTCGATCTAAAAAAATTTTTTTAGTACATCCTCGATTTAAAAAAATTTTTTTAGTACATCCTCGATCTAAAAAAATTTTTTTAGTACATCCTCGATTTAAAAAAATTTTTTTAGTACATCCTCGTTTTAAAAAAATTTTTTTAGTACATCCTCGATCTAAAAAAAATTTTTTTAGTACATCCTCGATCTAAAAAAATTTTTTTAGTACATCCTCGATTTAAAAAAATTTTTTTAGTACATCCTCGATCTAAAAAAATTTTTTTAGTACATCCTCGATTTAAAAAAAATTTTTTTAGTACATCCTCGATCTAAAAAAATTTTTTTAGTACATCCTCGATTTAAAAAAAATTTTTTTAGTACATCCTCGACCTAAAAAAAATTTTTTTAGTACATCCTTGATATGAAAAAATTTTTTTTGGTACATCCTCGATTTAAAAAAAATTTTTTAGTACATCCTCGATCTAAAAAAAATTTTTTTAGTACATCCTCGATCTAAAAAAAATTTTTTTAGTACATCCTCGATCTAAAAAAAATTTTTTTAGTACATCCTCGACCTAAAAAAAAATTTTTTAGTGCATCCTTGATATGAAAAAATTTTTTTTAGTACATCCTCGATCTAAAAAAATTTTTTTAGTACATCCTCGACCTAAAAAAATTTTTTTAGTACATCCTCGATCTAAAAAAATTTTTTTAGTACATCCTCGATTTAAAAAAATTTTTTTAGTACATCCTCGTTTTAAAAAAATTTTTTTAGTACATCCTCGATCTAAAAAAAATTTTTTTAGTACATCCTCGATCTAAAAAAATTTTTTAGTACATCCTTGATATGAAAAAATTTTTTTTAGTACATCCTCGATCTAAAAAAATTTTTTTAGTACATCCTCGACCTAAAAAAATTTTTTTAGTACATCCTCGATCTAAAAAAATTTTTTTAGTACATCCTCGATTTAAAAAAATTTTTTTAGTACATCCTCGTTTTAAAAAAATTTTTTTAGTACATCCTCGATCTAAAAAAAATTTTTTAGTACATCCTCGATTTAAAAAAATTTTTTTAGTACATCCTCGATCTAAAAAAATTTTTTTAGTACATCCTCGATCTAAAAAAAATTTTTTTAGTACATCCTCGATCTAAAAAAATTTTTTAAGTACATCCTCGACCTAAAAAAAATTTTTTTAGTACATCCTCGATCTAAAGAAATTTTTTTAGTACATCCTCGACCTAAAAAAAATTTTTTTAGTACATCCTCGATCTAAAAAAATTTTTTTAGTACATCCTCGATTTAAAAAAAATTTTTTTAGTACATCCTCGATCGAAAAAAATTTTTTTAGTACATCCTCGATCTAAAAAAAATTTTTTTAGTACATCCTTGATATGAAAAAATTTTTTTTGGTACATCCTCGATTTAAAAAAAATTTTTTAGTACATCCTCGATCTAAAAAAAATTTTTTTAGTACATCCTCGATCTAAAAAAAATTTTTTAGTACATCCTTGATATGAAAAAATTTTTTTTAGTACATCCTCGATCTAAAAAAATTTTTTTAGTACATCCTCGACCTAAAAAAATTTTTTTAGTACATCCTCGATCTAAAAAAATTTTTTTAGTACATCCTCGATTTAAAAAAATTTTTTTAGTACATCCTCGTTTTAAAAAAATTTTTTTAGTACATCCTCGATCTAAAAAAAATTTTTTTAGTACATCCTCGATCTAAAAAAATTTTTTTAGTACATCCTCGATTTAAAAAAATTTTTTTAGTACATCCTCGATCTAAAAAAATTTTTTTAGTACATCCTCGATTTAAAAAAAATTTTTTTAGTACATCCTCGATCTAAAAAAATTTTTTTAGTACATCCTCGATTTAAAAAAAATTTTTTTAGTACATCCTCGACCTAAAAAAAATTTTTTTAGTACATCCTTGATATGAAAAAATTTTTTTTGGTACATCCTCGATTTAAAAAAAATTTTTTAGTACATCCTCGATCTAAAAAAAATTTTTTTAGTACATCCTCGATCTAAAAAAAATTTTTTTAGTACATCCTCGATCTAAAAAAAATTTTTTTAGTACATCCTCGACCTAAAAAAAAATTTTTTAGTACATCCTTGATATGAAAAAATTTTTTTTAGTACATCCTCTATCTAAAAAAATTTTTTTAGTACATCCTCGACCTAAAAAAATTTTTTTAGTACATCCTCGATCTAAAAAAATTTTTTTAGTACATCCTCGATTTAAAAAAATTTTTTTAGTACATCCTCGTTTTAAAAAAATTTTTTTAGTACATCCTCGATCTAAAAAAAATTTTTTTAGTACATCCTCGATCTAAAAAAATTTTTTTAGTACATCCTCGATTTAAAAAAATTTTTTTAGTACATCCTCGATCTAAAAAAATTTTTTTAGTACATCCTCGATTTAAAAAAATTTTTTTAGTACATCCTCGATCTAAAAAAATTTTTTTAGTACATCCTCGATTTAAAAAAAATTTTTTTAGTACATCCTCGATCTAAAAAAATTTTTTTAGTACATCCTCGATTTAAAAAAAATTTTTTTAGTACATCCTCGACCTAAAAAAAATTTTTTTAGTACATCCTCGACCTAAAAAAAAATTTTTTAGTACATCCTCGATCTAAAAAAATTTTTTTAGTACATCCTCGATTTAAAAAAATTTTTTTAGTACATCCTCGATCTAAAAAAATTTTTTTAGTACATCCTCGATTTAAAAAAAATTTTTTTAGTACATCCTCGATCTAAAAAAATTTTTTTAGTACATCCTCGATTTAAAAAAAATTTTTTTAGTACATCCTCGATCTAAAAAAATTTTTTTAGTACATCCTCGATTTAAAAAAATTTTTTTAGTACATCCTCGTTTTAAAAAAATTTTTTTAGTACATCCTCGATCTAAAAAAAATTTTTTTAGTACATCCTCGATCTAAAAAAATTTTTTTAGTACATCCTCGATTTAAAAAAATTTTTTTAGTACATCCTCGATCTAAAAAAATTTTTTTAGTACATCCTCGATTTAAAAAAATTTTTTTAGTACATCCTCGATCTAAAAAAATTTTTTTAGTACATCCTCGATTTAAAAAAAATTTTTTTAGTACATCCTCGATCTAAAAAAATTTTTTTAGTACATCCTCGATTTAAAAAAAATTTTTTTAGTACATCCTCGACCTAAAAAAAATTTTTTAGTACATCCTCGATCTAAAAAAAATTTTTTTAGTACATCCTCGATCTAAAAAAAATTTTTTTAGTACATCCTCGATCTAAAAAAAATTTTTTTAGTACATCCTCGACCTAAAAAAAAATTTTTTAGTACATCCTTGATATGAAAAAATTTTTTTTAGTACATCCTCGATCTAAAAAAATTTTTTTAGTACATCCTCGACCTAAAAAAATTTTTTTAGTACATCCTCGATCTAAAAAAATTTTTTTAGTACATCCTCGATTTAAAAAAATTTTTTTAGTACATCCTCGTTTTAAAAAAATTTTTTTAGTACATCCTCGATCTAAAAAAAATTTTTTTAGTACATCCTCGATCTAAAAAAATTTTTTTAGTACATCCTCGATTTAAAAAAATTTTTTTAGTACATCCTCGATCTAAAAAAATTTTTTTAGTACATCCTCGATTTAAAAAAAATTTTTTTAGTACATCCTCGATCTAAAAAAATTTTTTTAGTACATCCTCGATTTAAAAAAAAATTTTTTTAGTACATCCTCGACCTAAAAAAAATTTTTTTAGTACATCCTTGATATGAAAAAATTTTTTTTGGTACATCCTCGATTTAAAAAAAATTTTTTAGTACATCCTCGATCTAAAAAAAATTTTTTTAGTACATCCTCGATCTAAAAAAAATTTTTTAGTACATCCTCGATTTAAAAAAAATTTTTTTAGTACATCCTCGATCTAAAAAAATTTTTTTAGTACATCCTCGATTTAAAAAAATTTTTTTAGTACATCCTCGATCTAAAAAAATTTTTTTAGTACATCCTCGATTTAAAAAAAATTTTTTTAGTACATCCTCGATCTAAAAAAATTTTTTTAGTACATCCTCGATTTAAAAAAAATTTTTTTAGTACATCCTCGACCTAAAAAAAATTTTTTTAGTACATCCTCGACCTAAAAAAAAATTTTTTAGTACATCCTTGATATGAAAAAATTTTTTTTAGTACATCCTCGATCTAAAAAAATTTTTTTAGTACATCCTCGACCTAAAAAAATTTTTTTAGTACATCCTCGATCTAAAAAAATTTTTTTAGTACATCCTCGATTTAAAAAAATTTTTTTAGTACATCCTCGTTTTAAAAAAATTTTTTTAGTACATCCTCGATCTAAAAAAAATTTTTTTAGTACATCCTCGATCTAAAAAAATTTTTTTAGTACATCCTCGATTTAAAAAAATTTTTTTAGTACATCCTCGATCTAAAAAAATTTTTTTAGTACATCCTCGATTTAAAAAAAATTTTTTTAGTACATCCTCGATCTAAAAAAATTTTTTTAGTACATCCTCGATTTAAAAAAAATTTTTTTAGTACATCCTCGATCTAAAAAAAATTTTTTTAGTACATCCTCGATCTAAAAAAAAATTTTTTAGTACATCCTTGATATGAAAAAATTTTTTTTAGTACATCCTCGATCTAAAAAAATTTTTTTAGTACATCCTCGACCTAAAAAAATTTTTTTAGTACATCCTCGATCTAAAAAAATTTTTTTAGTACATCCTCGATTTAAAAAAATTTTTTTAGTACATCCTCGTTTTAAAAAAATTTTTTTAGTACATCCTCGATCTAAAAAAAATTTTTTTAGTACATCCTCGATCTAAAAAAATTTTTTTAGTACATCCTCGATTTAAAAAAATTTTTTTAGTACATCCTCGATCTAAAAAAATTTTTTTAGTACATCCTCGATTTAAAAAAAATTTTTTTAGTACATCCTCGATCTAAAAAAATTTTTTTAGTACATCCTCGATTTAAAAAAAATTTTTTTAGTACATCCTCGACCTAAAAAAAATTTTTTTAGTACATCCTCGACCTAAAAAAAATTTTTTCAGTACATCCTCGATCTAAAAAAATTTTTTTAGTACATCCTCGATTTAAAAAAAAATTTTTTAGTACATCCTCGATCTAAAAAAATTTTTTTAGTACATCCTCGACCTAAAAAAAATTTTTTTAGTACATCCTCGATCTAAAAAAAATTTTTTAGTACATCCTCGATTTAAAAAAAATTTTTTTAGTACATCCTCGATCTAAAAAATTTTTTTAGTACATCCTCGATCTAAAAAAAAATTTTTTAGTACATCCTTGATATGAAAAAATTTTTTTAGTACATCCTCGATTTAAAAAAAAATTTTTTAGTACATCCTCGATTTAAAAAAATTTTTTAGTACATCCTCGATCTAAAAAAAATTTTTTTAGCACATCCTCGATCTAAAAAAATTTTTTTAGTACATCCTCGATCTAAAAAAAATTTTTTTAGTACATCCTCGATCTAAAAAAATTTTTTTAGTACATCCTCGACCTAAAAAAAATTTTTTTAGTACATCCTCGATTTAAAAAAATTTTTTTAGTACATCCTCGATCTAAAAAAAATTTTTTTAGTACATCCTCGATCTAAAAAAATTTTTTTAGTACATCCTCGACCTAAAAAAAATTTTTTTAGTACATCCTCGATCTAAAAAAATTTTTTTAGTACATCCTCGACCTAAAAAAAATTTTTTTAGTACATCCTCGATCTAAAAAAATTTTTTTAGTACATCCTCGATTTAAAAAAAATTTTTTTAGTACATCCTCGATTTAAAAAAATTTTTTTAGTGCATCCTCGATCTAAAAAAAATTTTTTTAGTACATCCTCGATCTAAAAAAATTTTTTTAGTACATCCTCGACCTAAAAAAAATTTTTTTAGTACATCCTCGATCTAAAAAAATTTTTTTAGTACATCCTCGACCTAAAAAAAATTTTTTTAGTACATCCTCGATCTAAAAAAATTTTTTTAGTACATCCTTGATATGAAAAAATTTTTTTTAGTACATCCTCGATCTAAAAAAAATTTTTTAGTACATCCTTGATTTAAAAAAAAAATTTTTAGTACATCCTCGATCTAAAAAAATTTTTTTAGTACATCCTCGATCTAAAAAAAATTTTTTTAGTACATCCTTGATATGAAAAAATTTTTTTTAGTACATCCTCGATTTAAAAAAAATTTTTTAGTACATCCTCGATCTAAAAAAAATTTTTTTAGTACATCCTGGATATGAAAAAATTTTTTTTAGTACATCCTCGATCTAAAAAAAATTTTTTAGTACATCCTCGATCTAAAAAAAATTTTTTTAGTACATCCTCGATCTAAAAAAATTTTTTTAGTACATCCTCGACCTAAAAAAAATTTTTTTAGTACATCCTCGATCTAAAAAAATTTTTTTAGTACATCCTCGACCTAAAAAAAATTTTTTTAGTACATCCTCGATCTAAACAAATTTTTTTAGTACATCCTCGATTTAAAAAAAATTTTTTTAGTACATCCTCGATTTAAAAAAATTTTTTTAGTACATCCTCGATCTAAAAAAAATTTTTTTAGTACATCCTCGATCTAAAAAAATTTTTTTAGTACATCCTCGACCTAAAAAAAATTTTTTTAGTACATCCTCGATCTAGAAAAATTTTTTTAGTACATCCTCGACCTAAAAAAATTTTTTTTAGTACATCCTCGATCTAAAAAAATTTTTTTAGTACATCCTCGATTTAAAAAAAATTTTTTTAGTACATCCTCGATCTAAAAAAAATTTTTTTAGTACATCCTTGATATGAAAAAATTTTTTTTAGTACATCCTCGATTTAAAAAAATTTTTTTAGTACATCCTCGATCTAAAAAAAATTTTTTTAGTACATCCTCGATCTAAAAAAATTTTTTTAGTACATCCTCGACCTAAAAAAAATTTTTTTAGTACATCCTCGATCTAGAAAAATTTTTTTAGTACATCCTCGACCTAAAAAAATTTTTTTTAGTACATCCTCGATCTAAAAAAATTTTTTTAGTACATCCTCGATTTAAAAAAAATTTTTTTAGTACATCCTCGATCTAAAAAAATTTTTTTAGTACATCCTCGATCTAAAAAAAATTTTTTTAGTACATCCTTGATATGAAAAAATTTTTTTTAGTACATCCTCGATTTAAAAAAAATTTTTTAGTACATCCTCGATCTAAAAAAAATTTTTTTAGTACATCCTCGATCTAAAAAAATTTTTTTAGTACATCCTCGATTTAAAAAAAATTTTTTTAGTACATCCTCGATTTAAAAAAATTTTTTTAGTACATCCTCGATCTAAAAAAATTTTTTTAGTACATCCTCGATTTAAAAAAAATTTTTTTAGTACATCCTTGATCTAAAAAAATTTTTTTAGTACATCCTCGACCTAAAAAAAATTTTTTTAGTACATCCTCGATCTAAAAAAATTTTTTTAGTACATCCTCGACCTAAAAAAAATTTTTTTAGTACATCCTCGACCTAAAAAAATTTTTTTAGTACATCCTCGATCTAAAAAAATTTTTTTAGTACATCCTCGATTTAAAAAAAATTTTTTTAGTACATCCTCGGTTTAAAAAAATTTTTTTAGTACATCCTCGATCTAAAAAAATTTTTTTAGTACATCCTCGATTTAAAAAAAATTTTTTTAGTACATCCTCGATCTAAAAAAATTTTTTTAGTACATCCTCGACCTAAAAAAAATTTTTTTAGTACATCCTCGATCTAAAAAAATTTTTTTAGTACATCCTCGATTTAAAAAAAATTTTTTTAGTACATCCTCGATCTAAAAAAATTTTTTTAGTACATCCTCGATTTAAAAAAAATTTTTTTAGTACATCCTCGATCAAAAAAAATTTTTTTAGTACATCCTCGATCTAAAAAAAATTTTTTTAGTACATCCTCGATATGAAAAAATTTTTTTTAGAACATCCTCGATCTAAAAAAATTTTTTTAGTACATCCTCGATTTAAAAAAAATTTTTTTAGTACATCCTCGATTTAAAAAAATTTTTTTAGTACATCCTCGATTTAAAAAAATTTTTTTAGTACATCCTCGATCTAAAAAAAATTTTTTTAGTACATCCTCGATCTAAAAAAAATTTTTTTAGTACATCCTTGATATGAAAAAATTTTTTTTAGTACATCCTTGATATGAAAAAAATTTTTTTAGTACATCCTCGATCTAAAAAAATTTTTTAGTACATCCTCGATCAAAAAAAAAATTTTTTTAGTACATCCTCGATCTAAAAAAAATTTTTTTAGTACATCCTCGATCTAAAAAAATTTTTTTAGTACATCCTCGATCTAAAAAAAATTTTTTTAGTACATCCTCGATCTAAAAAAATTTTTTTAGTACATCCTCGATCTAAAAAAAATTTTTTTAGTACATCCTCGATCTAAAAAAATTTTTTTAGTACATCCTCGATTTAAAAAAAATTTTTTTAGTACATCCTCGATTTAAAAAAATTTTTTTAGTACATCCTCGATCTAAAAAAAATTTTTTTAGTACATCCTCGATCTAAAAAAATTTTTTTAGTACATCCTCGACCTAAAAAAAATTTTTTTAGTACATCCTCGATCTAAAAAAATTTTTTTAGTACATCCTCGACCTAAAAAAAATTTTTTTAGTACATCCTCGACCTAAAAAAAATTTTTTTAGTACATCCTCGATCTAAAAAAATTTTTTTAGTACATCCTCGATTTAAAAAAAATTTTTTTAGTACATCCTCGATTTAAAAAAATTTTTTTAGTACATCCTCGATCTAAAAAAATTTTTTTAGTACATCCTCGATTTAAAAAAAATTTTTTAGTACATCCTCGATCTAAAAAAATTTTTTTAGTACATCCTCGACCTAAAAAAAATTTTTTTAGTACATCCTCGATCTAAAAAAATTTTTTTAGTACATCCTCGATTTAAAAAAAATTTTTTTAGTACATCCTCGATCTAAAAAAATTTTTTTAGTACATCCTCGATTTAAAAAAAATTTTTTTAGTACATCCTCGATCTAAAAAATTTTTTTAGTACATCCTCGATCTAAAAAAAATTTTTTTAGTACATCCTTGATATGAAAAAATTTTTTTAGTACATCCTCGATTTAAAAAAAATTTTTTAGTACATCCTCGATCTAAAAAAAATTTTTTTAGTACATCCTCGATCTAAAAAAATTTTTTTAGTACATCCTCGATTTAAAAAAAAATTTTTTAGTACATCCTCGATCTAAAAAAATTTTTTTAGTACATCCTCGATCTAAAAAAAATTTTTTTAGTACATCCTCGATCTAAAAAAATTTTTTTAGTACATCCTCGATTTAAAAAAAATTTTTTAGTACATCCTCGATCTAAAAAAAATTTTTTTAGTACATCCTCGATCTAAAAAAATTTTTTTAGTACATCCTCGATTTAAAAAAAATTTTTTTAGTACATCCTCGATTTAAAATAATTTTTTTAGTACATCCTCGATCTAAAAAAATTTTTTTAGTACATCCTCGATTTAAAAAAAATTTTTTAGTACATCCTCGATCTAAAAAAATTTTTTTAGTACATCCTCGACCTAAAAAAAATTTTTTTAGTACATCCTCGATCTAAAAAAATTTTTTTAGTACATCCTCGATTTAAAAAAAATTTTTTTAGTACATCCTCGATCTAAAAAAATTTTTTTAGTACATCCTCGATTTAAAAAAAATTTTTTTAGTACATCCTCGATCTAAAAAATTTTTTTAGTACATCCTCGATCTAAAAAAAATTTTTTTAGTACATCCTTGATATGAAAAAATTTTTTTAGTACATCCTCGATTTAAAAAAATTTTTTTAGTACATCCTCGATCTAAAAAAATTTTTTTAGTACATCCTCGACCTAAAAAAAATTTTTTTAGTACATCCTCGACCTAAAAAAAATTTTTTTAGTACATCCTCGATCTAAAAAAATTTTTTTAGTACATCCTCGATTTAAAAAAAAATTTTTTAGTACATCCTCGATTTAAAAAAATTTTTTTAGTACATCCTCGATTTAAAAAAATTTTTTTAGTACATCCTCGATCTAAAAAAAATTTTTTTAGTACATCCTCGATCTAAAAAAAATTTTTTTAGTACATCCTTGATATGAAAAAATTTTTTTTAGTACATCCTCGATTTAAAAAAAATTTTTTAGTACATCCTCGATCTAAAAAAAATTTTTTTAGCACATCCTCGATCTAAAAAAATTTTTTTAGTACATCCTCGATCTAAAAAAATTTTTTTTAGTACATCCTCGATCTAAAAAAATTTTTTTAGTACATCCTCGATCTAAAAAAATTTTTTTAGTACATCCTTGATCTAAAAAAAATTTTTTAGTACATCCTCGATCTAAAAAAATTTTTTTAGTACATCCTTGATCTAAAAAAAATTTTTTAGTACATCCTCGATCTAAAAACAATTTTTTGAGTACATCCTCGATCTAAAAACAATTTTTTTAGTACATCCTTGATCTAAAAAAAAATTTTGTTAGTACATCCTCGATCTAAAAAAATTTTTTTAGTACATCCTTGATATGAAAAAAATTTTTTTAGTACATCCTCGATCTAAAATAAATTTTGTAGTACATCCTTGATATGAAAAAATTTTTTTTTGGACATCCTCGATCTAAAGAAAATTTTTTTAGTACATCCTCGATCTAAAAAAAAATTTTTCAGTACATCCTTGGTATGAAAAAATTTTTTTTAGTACATCCTCGATCTAAAAAAATTTTTTAGTACATCCTCGATCTAAAAAAAATTTTTTTAGTACATCCTCGATCTAAAATAAATTTTTTAGTACATCCTTGATATGAAAAAACTTTTTTAGTACATCCTCGATCAAAAAAAATTTTTTTAGTACATCCTCGATCTAAAAAAAATTTTTTTAGTACATCCTCGATCAAAAAAAATTTTTTTAGTACATCCTCGATCTAAAAAAATTTTTTTAGTACATCCTCGATCTAAAAAAAATTTTTTTAGTACATCCTTGATATGGAAAAAAATTTTTTAGTACATCCTTGATAGAAAAAAATTTTTTTAGTACATCCTTGATCTAAAAAAAATTTTTTTAGTACATCCTCGATCTAAAAAAATTTTTTTAGTACATCCTAGATCTAAAAAAAATTTTTTTAGTACATCTTCGATTTAAAAAAAATTTTTTTAGTACATCCTCGATCAAAAAAAATTTTTTTAGTACATCCTCGATCTAAAAAAAATTTTTTTAGTACATCCTCGATCTAAAAAAATTTTTTTTTGGTACATCCTCGATCTAAAAAAATTTTTTTAGTACATCCTCGATCTAAAAAAAAATTTTTTAGTACATCCTCGATCTAAAAAAAATTTTTTTAGTGCATCCTCGATCTAAAAAAATTTATTTTAGTACATCCTCGATCAAAAAAAATTTTTTTAGTACATCCTAGATCAAAAAAAATTTTTTTAGTACATCCTCGATCTAAAAAAAATTTTTTTAGTACATCCTTGATATGAAAAAATTTTTTTCAGTACATCCTCGATCTAAAAAAATTTTTTAGTACATCCTCGATCTAAAAAAAAATTTTTTAGTACATCCTTGATATGAAAAATTTTTTTAGTACATCCTCGATCAAAAAAAATTTTTTTAGTACATCCTAGATCAAAAAAAATTTTTTTAGTACATCCTCGATCTAAAAAAAATTTTTTTAGTACATCCTTGATATGAAAAAAATTTTTTTAGTACATCCTCGATCTAAAAAAATTTTTTTAGTACATCCTCGATCTAAAAAAAATTTTTTTAGTACATCCTTGATATGAAAAAATTTTTTTTAGTACATCCTCGATCTAAAAAAATTTTTTTAGTACATCCTCGATCTAAAAAAAATTTTTTTAGTACATCCTCGATTTAAAAAAATTTTTTTAGTACATCCTTGATCTAAAAAAATTTTTTTAGTACATCCTCGATCAAAAAAAATTTTTTCAGTACATCCTCGATCAAAAAAAATTTTTTTAGTACATCCTCGATCTAAAAAAAATTTTTTAGTACATCCTCGATCTAAAAAAAATATTTTTAGTACATCCTCGATTAAAAAAAAAATTTTTTAGTACATCCTCGATCTAAAACAAATTTTTTTTAGTGCATCCTCGATCTAAAAAAAATTGTTTTTAGTTCATACAAAGCGTGTGCGGCGGCACATTTTCATTCGAACAAACACACGCAAACAGGAACAGTTTTAAATGAAAACACATTAAAAAAAAAAAAACAAATAACATTCAAAAAAACAACATTCGTACGAAAGCAAAGTACGGAAAAAACCGAAACCTCCCCTCGCTAATGATCGCCAGGCAACGACGTGCACGGAAATGGGGGTGGGGTTATGTTCGCTCGGGTGCCCCTAAACACATTCTGCGGTACCGAAAAAGCCCCCGTGGCTGGTCGACAGGGGCACAGATGACCGCAGATGATGCAAAAGTCACCCGGCTCAGGTGTTGCTCGGTGATCCTCGGAAGTCCGGCCCAGGCGACCACGCTGGATATGGAATTGAGGCCAGATCCGACCCCGAATGGGTTGCTGCTCCGGTTGCTGTCCATGAGTGAGAGGCGAGAGAGAAAAGATCGTCGAAAAACGATCTCAGCATGCGCAGGATGGGGGTTGAGGCAAAAAACCACCTCCACATGAATTCGGGCCACCAGAACGTCCGAAACGTCGGTTGAACGATGTTGAATCATCGAAAGCTCCATCCATCCATCCGGTGGAGCTGTCCAAAGCGAAACGTGGCCCCCAGCGAAAGGCCTCGTTGTACAGATCCGTGTGGCCTACGACCGCCCGGCAGATACTCGTCGTAGAACAACACGCTTCTGTAGTTTCGGCTCCGACAAACACGGCGTGTGCTTCCACGCTTCGACACGTTCGTCATCCCACGTGGCGCTGCCCTGCCGACAAAATCAGTCAAAAAATCCCCTGAACAAACCCCGAACACTCCCTGTTCGGGCGACATCTGTTCAGGGTCGGTTCGGTTCGTTCGGTTCGGTTTTCTTGGTTTGTTCAGTTTGTTCTCATGTTTTCATCGGTCTCTTCCCATTCTCAAAAGAGAGAGCGCGCGAACCGTGGAGAGCCAAAACCGTGCGCTCTCTCTCTCAAGGCAATATATACTCGTGAGACAAACGCTTTGTTTTCAGATGTTTTTTTTTTTTCTATTGACATTCACATTCACATTCACACAGTCAAGGGCTAGTTGGGTGTTACTTCTTCTTAGAATCGTTTTTTTTTGCGATATGCGTTGTGCATGCTTGGCACGCTTTTTGGACCTGTCAATGTGACATAATTCAGTCATATTGAAATCCTTTTGTATTGCAACTAGTGCGGTGTTTTGGTTAATTTTGGAAAAATATTATCCGAGCAGAACACTATCAGGGCCTTTATCTTACACAAGAAATTAAATTATATACCCACACACATGGCAGAACAACCCTCGAGTTTCCGTCCCATTTCGTCGCTTCTTCCGGTAAACGGTGAGCTTACGCCTTCAGATCTTCCGCCGCTTAGATATTTTCACGCCAATTCCACCTACTCGTGCCTGTACAAGTGGCACCGGTTCTATCCTCACGACGACGGCTGTGCCAAACGCGGTCGAAGGTTCCTGGATTAGCATACTTTGCTAATACTAGTCCAAATCCGACAAATTCAGACAATCTGCAAAAGACAACCAATTGCAATGATAAAAATTTAACTGACACATATGTGGAGAAATGCAAGCCACTAATAAACAAATGTTTGCATTAACCACAAGCGTCATTCAGCTGAAACAAATGTGAAAGAAACAAACTATCAGCACACACACACAGCACACACATGTGGGAAAAGCGCGTTTTCAGTTTGACAAAATCGAATCTTTTGCTCAGTTGGAATTGGTTGAAGAGTTTTTAAAAGATGCAAATAACTTCACTAAATTTACTCAAAGCTTGTCGAACGAAATTGGTACAAAAGATCCTCGAAAACAGGATGAACGATGTGCTGCATCTAAAAGTAGTCGAACTCATTCTTTACGAATTGCAGTTGTAAAATTTCCATTTGTTCACGTGCTACTTAGTGTTGTTGTTGTTGTTACGAATGCCAAGACTTGTGACGGAAACGTAAGAACTGCGCAAAACCCCGAGCAATGCAGCAGAGAATTACGCACGGCTCAGACAATGAGAAGAGACGAAGAGAAAAAAGAGAGTACACCACACCAAGCCAACATCAGTGGGAAGAACAACGAGGTTTCCCCAAGCAATCCAGCAGGTCATCGAAAAAACCTTTATACCTACCTGGTGACCTGCGGTCGAAATAAGGATGGAGTTCTGGTCAGCTACCCAGCCAGGTAGGTCCTTTCTCGCGCGCGCGATGGCGGGCTCAGTATTTTTTTGCTGAATTACCCAAATGACCCCAGTTCAAAGTAACAGCAGCCCGAAAAGCAATCCGTCGGTTGAGGAAACGAAAAAATAGCACCCAGCACGCGACGGAATATCAACCGGAACTAATCCAAAAAACGGAGGTGCTTGTGATTGGGAATCTTGGCATCATCATCATCTCTCCCATATATACGTGAAAGAAGGCAGGCTACAACGGTGTTGAATACCACCCATAAGATCTTCTCCTTAGCCTTGCAAAAGAGAGAGAGAGAGCCTTGTCCCATAACGTAGAAGAGAGCGTGGGAAAACTATCAGCAGGGGGATTCCGGAAGAAAGGAAAAAAGTCAACCGCTGACCACAGAGCTTCACCATGCGGCAGATCTTGGAGAAGAGATGGCGGCGCAACAGCTCCAATCTTTCCATCAAGGCTAGGATTTCTGCAGGAATTACGAGGTTATAACTGCCCGGCGATCTCTTTCGGACGACACTGTCATGAGCTGTATTTATGATAGAACTTATATTAATAATCATATCATCTCTTTGGGTGCGGGTATGGATTTTATCTAGAGTGAATTCAGATGCGTTTTTGAGTTGGTGAGATGTTTAGAGTGCAGCCAATTTGCATTTACATAACCGTAAATGAATTTGTCGGAATTAATGCTAATATTTTCCTTTAAAACTGCAAACGACACTAGAAGATGGTCGGAGGAAAAGTGTATAGAAGTTTTCAGCTCTGAGAACTCAAGACTATTGTTGCTAAGTGCAGCATCAATTGTTGAAGGACTGCGTTTTGCATCTGCGATGAAGTGTGTGTGGGTGTGTTTGGATAGTAAACAGTGAACTGACCTTTTTGGAGATCATCAAATAGGTATTTGCCGTCTGAGTTTGTGCATGTGCATAGATCCACATGTGATGACGGGCATTTAAATCCCCACAAATTATACAGTTATTTTTTAGCTTCGTAAGATTACTAATATCTTTTTCAATGTACAGACTGATGTATTCGCACCAGGATGGTAGGCCGCCACTATAGCAATTGGACCATTTTTCGTTGATACTGTAATGCCCATTACTTCGATAAGGTTAAGTGTAAAAGAACTCATATGTCTGAATGGTAAATTGTTTCTGGCAAGCATAAAGACCCCTCTTTTAACACTGCATACTCTATCTAACCAGCGTGTCGCATAATTTAGTATATTGAACCTATGCTCATATTTTAAAAAAGTTTCAACTATTACCATAACATCTATGTTTGTTTTTCTTCAAAAACCGTGTTAATTTTGTTTTTTTTTTTTACTAAGAACGGCGTTGGCGTTCCAGTATGAAATATTTGCGTATTGTTTCGCTTCCATTATTATTCAGGGAAACAATAATTGCTTACCACTTCAAAATATCGCGGTGATTTGTTGCTGTTTAGTGTTACACACACACACGTAGCGTACAAACAAAAAAAAAAACTATTTCAGTACGTTCAGTTGCGTTGAAAAGCTCTTCATTGTTGTTGGCTGCGATGTTACTTCATTTAATGTGACGGAAGCTGTACTGCGGGGGAGTGGGCTTGGATGGTAAGGCAGGGAACGCGTTATCCGCAAAAAAAATCTCTTCCCAATGGTTTCGGCACTGATTTAATGGGTTTAACTGAGCGTTTTTGGGTAGCCCGTGAAGTGCGAAGGGTGATTGCCTTCACAAAAATTGCACGTTTGAGTTTGTTTTTGTTTTTTTTTTTTGTAATAACCCATTCTCACTAGCCTCACCTTCTGTTAGGGGGATATTACTGGAACGTGGATACCAGCACATTTATTATAGATAGCTGGATGATGATGGCAGCTAGCGGCTAGCTGTGTCCAAATGTTTGGAAACGTTTGCGCTGGATTGGATCCCTTGTATAGTTTGAATAGTAGGTCTAGCATACTCTCCAATTGTTTCGTGCGTTCATACTGTGGGGAAGTGTCGCAAAAAAGTGGCATGCTCGTTATATTTCTCATTTCGTATCGTAAATTTCTTTACGGCTGAAGGCTTGATCCCTTCTTTTATTGATACCTCAAGGACTTCCTCAGTTGGCTCACCAGACTATACCCTAGTTTGATCACCCGAATTGAAGATCAAGTTTTGTTTCTCACTTTCTATTTCAGCTACTGGTGGGAGAGTTATTTTGAAGAATCCGACACTTCTCCTGATACCAATAATAACTCCCTCACCGCGCCTACTCCTTGACGAGTTGTTGCGATCGTGACAAATAATGTAAATATCCGTAGAAGGTTACTTTTTTTCTTCTACGAGCCAAGTTTCTGCAAAAGCAAACACGTCCGTGTTTAGCTATTAATGCTTTGAAAAAGTCTTTTTTCAACGGAAACTCATACAATATCATTGGATTATGTGGGCCATTGTACGTCTCAATAGTCCAGTTGTAGTAATGAACTTTAAGCAGACCACTGTCCGAGCCATTTGCATAGTGCACAGGGAGTCCAAGGATTCCTATCTGGAAATGAGCTCCTCAAAATGCTTGACGATGGGTACGCAGTTTCGTCGCTGGCCTGGTTTGTGGAGCAGTTAAGAGAGCCGATTACAAGGAGATTTTGTCTCCCGAGGAGACCTAACCTTTTGCAGGACTTTTTCTGCGATGTTTCAAAACTGCTCTCTTCACTCTTACAGCCAACTGTGAAATTGCGGTAGCTAAACGTACAGGTTCGGTGATTGAAACACAAAGCTCCTCACTCATGAGATTGCAGCCGTTGGAACCCATAAGAACAGCTGCGTGTGAACCGCGCGAGCCTGTTGGAATTGGAGTTTTTTTCACAGCTCAGATTGCGGTTTTTTATAAACTGAATAATCCCACAATCCGTGTCATGTTTTTTTTTTTTTTGCATTGCACGCATTTGAATGGCTTAACAGTGCATTCCGTCGCATGGTGTGGTCGTTGGCATTTGTTGCAGGTAGCTTTATTACTGCAGAATATTTTTAAGTTACCTGTTTGGATACAGTTCTCGCAGGTAGCCACCCTGGGAACAAAAGCTCTAGCAACTGGGATATGGAGAACCTGAAAAACTAAAAAGTGTGGAAGAGCCGTTCCCTCAAACGTGAGTCACTTGGATTTCCATTCCATGTATAGATTTTAGCCATCAATGGAACAGTGAAGTTTCGAAAGCACCCAATCCGAATTTTAGGAGATCCGCAATGCGGATTTCGAGATCCATCGAGCTCGGTTACGATAATGCGTCGTTCGGGGATGCACTTAAAGCTTTGTTGAATATATTACGGCAGTCTCAAACTGACCGTTCAGGGTCGATGATAGCACTAGAGTTGAGCTCGAGAGCTGCTCTGCAACCAAATTTTCAGAAGTACGCTCGGTGTTTACCGAGGACGTAATGACCTCGTAGAGCAAATACTATTTCGCTCATCCGGAATTAACTACTGATTATGGTGAATGAGCTGTGTTATTGAAATGCCTTAGATTGTTGTCCTTACGCAAGCGCACTTTTTTCAATTCACTAGCCTATTCTACACAAGTTTGTTATTTTTTTTTCCAAAAAAATGGCAATTTTTCTGGCATTTTACTCGTCACTCGACTTGATAAAGCTATTGAAATTATAACGTGATTCAATACACATATTCCTGATATGTTATACGTTGTGCAATAACGGTGTTTCTGTTTTTTAATCTACAGAAGCTCGTCCATCACCAAATGAGTTTAAAAATTTAAAGCTAACACAAGACGTGAAAGTACAAATTAATACAAATTAATATAAATGTCGAAATTCAATCGGATAATGACAACTACGAAGATGAAAATGAAGAAGCCGTGCAAAAATGCACTACAGACGTGCAGCAAAAAAAAAATCAAGTTGCCCGCGTTATTTTTAACGCCAAGTTCTTCGTCCCGGCCGTCCGCATTTACTACGGGAAAAGATGACCTATTTCCAATGGAATTAATTACAGAAGAGGAGCAAAATAAAAATATAATTGCGCGATTTAAAAAAAAAAATTTTTTTAGTACATCCTTGCTATGAAAAAAATTTTTTTAGTACATCCTCGATCTAAAAAAATTTTTTTTGTGCATCCTCGATCTAAAAAAATTTTTTTAGTACATCCTCGATCTAAAAAAATGTTTTTAGCTCAGCCTCGATCAAAAAAAAAATTTTTAGTACATCCTCGAACTAAAAAAATTTTTTTAGTACATCCTCGATCTAAAAAAAATTTTTTTAGTACATCCTTGATATGAAAAAAATTTTTTTAGTACATCCTCGATCTAAAAAAAATTTTTTAGTACATCCTTGACATGAAAAAAATTTTTTTAGTACATCCTCGATCTTAAACAATTTTTTTAGTACATCCTCGACCAAAAAAAATTTTTTTTGGTACATCCTCGATCTAAAAAAATTTTTTTAGTCCATCCTCGATCTAAAAAAAATTTTTTTAGTACGTCCTTGGTCTAAAACAAATTTTTTTAGTACATCCTCGTTAAAAAAAATTTTTTTAGTACATCCTCGATCTAAAAAAATTTTTTAGTACATCCTCGATCTAAAAAAATTTTTTTAGTACATCCTCGATCAAAAAAAAAATTTTTTAGTACATTCTTGATATGAAAAATTTTTTTTTAATACATCCTCGATCTAAAAAAATTTTTTTAGTACATCCTCGATCTAAAAAAAATTTTTTTAGTACATCCTCGGTCAAAAAAAATTTTTTTAGTACATCCTCGATCTAAAAAAAATATTTTTAGTACATCCTTGATATGAATAAAGTTTTTTCAGTACATCCTCGATCTAAAAAAATTTTTTTAGTACATCCTCGATCTAAAAAAATTTTTTTAGTACATCCTCGATCTAAAAAAAATTTTTTTAGTACATCCTCGATCAAAAAAAATTTTTTTAGTACATCCTCGATCTAAAAAAAATATTTTTAGTACATCCTTGATATGAAAAAAGTTTTTTTAGTACATCCTCGATCTAAAAAAATTTTTTTAGTACATCCTCGATCTAAAGAAAATTTTTTTAGTACATCCTCGATCAAAAAAAAATTTTTTAGTACATCCTCGATCTAAAAAAAATTTTTCTAGTACATCCTCGATCTAAAAAAAATTTTTCTAGTACATCCTTGATATGAAAAAAATTTTTTTAGTACATCCTCGATCTAAAAAAATTTTTTTAGTACATCCTCGTTAAAAAAAAATTTTTTTAGTACATCCTCGATCAAAAAAAAATTTTTCTAGTACATCCTTGATATGAAAAAAATTTTTTTAGTACATCCTCGATCTAAAAAAATTTTTTAGTACATCCTCGATCTAAAAAAAATTTTTTAGTACATCCTCGATCTAAAAAAGTTTTTTTAGTACATCCTTGATATGAAAAAATTTTTTTTAGTACATCCTCGATCTAAAAAAAATTTTTTAGTACATCCTCGATCTAAAATAAATTTTTTTAGTACATCCTTGATATGAAAAAATTTTTTTTAGTACATCCTCGATCTAAAAAAATTTTTTTAGTACATCCTCGATCTAAAAAAATTTTTTTAGTACATCCTCGATCTAAAAAAAATTTTTTTAGTACATTTTTGATATGAAAAAATTTTTTTTAGTACATCCTCGATTTAAAAAAATTTTTTAGTACATCCTCGATCTAAAAAATTTTTTTAGTACATCCTCGATCTAAAAAAAATTTTTTTAGTACATCCTCGATCTAAAAAAAATTTTTTTAGTACATCCTCGATTTAAAAAAAAATTTTTTTAGTACATCCTCGATCTAAAAAAATTTTTTTAGTACATCCTCCATTTAAAAAAAATTTTTTTAGTACATCCTCGATCTAAAAAAATTTTTTTAGTACATCCTCGATCAAAAAAAAATTTTTTTAGTACATCCTCGATCTAAAAAAAATTTTTTTAGTACATCCTCGATCTAAAAAAATTTTTTTAGTACATCCTCCATTTAAAAAAAATTTTTTTAGTACATCCTCGATCAAAAAAAATTTTTTTAGTACATCCTCGATCTAAAAAAAATTTTTTTAGTACATCCTCGATCTAAAAAAAATTTTTTAGTACATCCTCGATCTAAAAAAAATTTTTTTAATACATCCTCGATCAAAAAAAAATTTTTAGTACATCCTCGATTTAAAAAAAATTTTTCTAGTACATCCTGGATCTTAAAAAATTTTTTTAGTACATCCTCGATCTAAAAAAAATTTTTTTAGTACATCCTCGATCAAAAAAAATTTTTTTAGTACATCCTCGATCTAAAAAAATTTTTTTAGTACATCCTCGATCTAAAAAAAATTTTTTTAGTACATCCTTGATATGAAAAAAATTTTTAGTACATCCTCGATCTAAAAAAATTTTTTTAGTACATCCTCGATCTAAAAAAAATTTTTTTAGTACATCCTCGATCAAAAAAAATTTTTTTAGTACATCCTCGATCTAAAAAAATTTTTTTAGTACATCCTCGATCAAAAAAAATTTTTTAGTACATCCTCGATCTAAAAAAAATTTTTTTAGTACATCATCGATTTAAAAAAAATTTTTTTAGTACATCCTTGATATGAAAAATTTTTTTAATACATCCTCGATCAAAAAAAATTTTTTTAGTACATCCTCGATGTAAAAAAAATTTTTTTAGTACATCCTCGATCTAAAAAAATTTTTTTAGTACATCCTTGATCTAAAGAAAATTTTTTTAGTACATCCTTGATCTAAAAAAAATTTTTTTAGTACATCCTCGATCTAAAAAATTTTTTTAGTACATCCTCGATCTAAAAAAAAATTTTTTAGTACATCCTTGACATGAAAAAACTTTTTTTAGTACATCCTCGATCTAAAAAAAATTTTTTTAGAACATCCTCGATCTAAAAAAATTTTTTTAGTACATCCTCGATCTAAAAAAAAGCAACGCGGTTGTGTTCGCGCAGGAACAGCCCAAGTAGCATTCGAGCAGTCGATTTGTATGGTGAAATTTGACATTTTCGAGCGGCTCGCGACGGCCATATTTTCGTACGTCCCCCCTACGTAGATCCGAATCTGTTCGACTGACTGCCTTAAAAGCTGGCCGACCGCTCTCTCGCTCTCTCTCTCTCTCTCTCCCTCCGTGAGTTACTCCCATGATTTTCAAAGGGGGACAAACCTTATCAGGTTGTCCTTAGAGGGTCTGCGGTTTGCGGTCTTCGGACCATGTCGTGGCCCTCTTGGAGGAAAAAGAAGGCCCTCCCCGAAAGACCGGGTACTAACGCACACCTGCGTTTCCTTTTATAGCATCCGCAGTGACCCTTAACCTTAGTGCTACGTGGAACTCCAGGCCCGGGAAGCTGATCCCTGATCCCGTCGAGAAGCTGCGGCATGATCTCCGGAAACTGAGGGAACGCGCGCACCGGGACGTTTCATCGTTTTGCGGGAGACTTCAACGCGAGACCTGGGGCAACGCCGTAGCAACCGAGAACGGGATGCTACTGTTTGAAGATGCGCCAGAAGCAGGCTCAGTTCTGCACCCGTTCCAAACCAACATTTCACCAGAGGAAGAAACCTACTCTGGACACACTGGACATCTCGAGACACCGGTGCGGCCAACTGGAGCAAGCTTCAAGCGGATCGTCAGTGACAACCTCGAACAACGGGTGCAGCACGCTACACGACGATGGAGGACATCGACGCAGGCTCATCACTAGCCACGTACGTAGCTTAAGGGTAGCCGAGAAACACCTCATGAAAGTTGCGAAACTCTCCAGCGATCAGGAGATCAGGAGGGCCCAATACCAGGCGCCTCGGTAAGGTAGTTAGGGACAGATTGAATGATCAGCTAGGAATGATCCCTTTTCGAAAGGAGATTCGCAGTTCCATGTTCCACAGCAACTCTTGGCCCCTTTTTTGTGGCGAGTAGCTAAAGTGCTGAAGAATTGGCCCCCTGGGTGAAGCCCCAAAGCTATTCGCTGAACATTTGAACTCACGCTCATCGAGTGAGCGACACGACGCCGTTGCGCTAGCGCCAGGCTCCTTATTTTCTTCCTCTGACACTGACCGGACCTCCCTTGGGTGAGGTCCCGGGCACTCATAAAGTACGGTGTCGGATTTAAAGCTCCCCTGGACGGGACAACATTTTTAACACGATGTTAAAACACACGTTGGCCATGGGAGCTGTGAGCTTTTTAAGGCCAGCATCTTTAACACAGCTGTCTGGTGCTTTTGGGTATTTTCCTTTACAATGGAAAGGATTTTTGACAATATTTTTGAGTGGGTGATTTACACTCGGATGGAAGTCCACTGCACCGACAGCAACACTGCTGACGGAGGTGCAGCTGCACCGTGTCCTGAACCTCATCAATGACGCAAAGCTGTGTGGAAAGTCAACCGCGATGGACCCTTCTGGACATCGCAAAAGGCTTTCGACAACGTTTGGCAACGGTGGGCTTATTGCGTAAGCTTCGTGTCCAGCAATTTCCGACGTCAAGGAGTTGGTGAGAATCATTCAGTCCTATCTGAGTTCTCGTACGTCGGACAATGTACTGTGCTGGCGTTCCACAGGGGAGTGTCCTAGGACCACTCGCTTGTGCGCTTGTTTTACGTCGGATGTTCCCGACTTGGCTGTTAAAACGCACACGACACTGCCATTTTGTACTCCTCTCGTAATCTGAGCTCCCTCCGGGGAAGACTTCAGCGAGGTTTGGATAATTTACCTCAACGAGTGGAGGATAAGAGTCAAGCTTGCAAAAACCCAGGTGATGGTGGGTCCCGTAAAAAAACGTCGGATGCCTTATGGCTTCCATCGTGCGTAAGGTTGAACCTATCAACCTTGGTCCGACTGATGTGCGCTACCTTGGGGTTTCCATCGATCGAAAGCTTTCCTTCAGGAAGCATGTAGATCACGTTGGCTCCAAAAAACACTTGGACTCTTTTGATGAGTTTGGTTCCACTCATCGCTGCGCGCCACGCTCGCGGACAATAAACTTATTCTCTACCGCGCCAAGTCATCCTGCCGGTGCTGATGTACGGATCCAATGTTTGGAGCCATTTCTGAAACGCGGATAGGCTAGTGGTGCAGAGAACAGACCAGAACAAGTTGCTGAAGATGATTCTCAATCTGCCCACCAGGGACCTGCGTCTAGATGCAGGGATCCCACTGATAAGTGAGCGGCCGATTGAAGCCGATTTCATGCGACTCCAACTCACCTCCCGGAACTCAGCGTATGCTTTGATCCGGGACCTTTTTAGGTGAATTTTTTAAGTAGTGTGTAGATAGGTGTAGGTTTTTGTCTAGTTCTCAGGTAGTTAGATTTAATTTTTAAGCAAAAATGGGGTCCGTCCCCGATAGATGGCCTTGCGTGGTGAGATTTTTTCTAGCCAGGTAGGGAAAGTTTTAGGCAGAACAGCTTAGGGCCGGTACCAATGACTAGACAGGATTGAACAAATTATAAGGCTCAGTAGCCACACCTAGCGTGTAGATACTCAGGAATCAGAGTAGGAACCTAGATTAGAGGATGTCATCACGTTTTTACGGGTGTCATCACCAAAGTTGTAGAGAAACATTAGTATATAAAATAAAAATTATATGCCATTTATTGGTCCTTCAGAGTAAGAGCAGGCAGTCGTTGTCGTTGTCAACCTCTGGAAAAATAAACATCGAGCGAAGACCGAATAGATTCAATCTGTGTGTGTTTGTTTTTCTGAGCTGTGTGCTAAGCAGTCAAAAGTGGCAATGGAAAAATTGATAATGGAAGAATTTACGCGCCCAGGATTAGTGCGAAAGGAGCATTTGGCGGCGCGCTTGATCGAAGCGCAAGCTCGCGGACAGTTCGACAACGAGGTGTGACTGGTTTTCACGATGCTGGAGGCTTCTCTGTCTGCTGTTGAGCCAAAATCAGCACCAAATAGAGCTAAAAACCATGCAACGTTACGCGTTTCGTGATGTGAAGGTTTCGATCGAAGCATACGGCAAAGGACGTAAATCGCGCTATCAAAGCTTGGTGCCATGAATGCGAGGGAGTTTGCTAGAGTAGCCCGAAGTTTTTATACTGACTCTCAAAGGCGTTGCGTCATCATATGCTGCCCTGCGAGCATTGCATTGATTCAAGTGTTTGGGGCCCTTTTCATCCGCGCGAGCGATGTACGAAAGGCAGCGAATAGCAAGCAATGCCGAGATTGACGAAAGCAGCCTCGTGGAGTACAGTGCGGATGGACATGGCGCATAACAGCTGAGGCTAGAACAAGAGCGAATGGAACAAAATAGTTAAAACGAGTGGCGGACAGCAGGAACACACGCAGATAGGTGGCGTGCGCAAGTGTTACAGTTGTGGCAAAAATTGGACACGAAGTGCCCGAGAGTGCAAAGTTAAACAAATAAAGTGCTTTGAATGTGGTAGCTTTGGGCACAAGGCAAGCGAGTGCACAAAAAGCGAGGCTTGTGGCAAGAGTTCCTTTCGCATTTAGTCGTAGACGCAGAGAAACCAACGGTACATCGCTATTGAACTGCATTGGCTTCGGTGGAAAGCGTACCCGTGCCGAGGGTAGTGCTTCTATGGATGTGTCGATAAATGACCACACCTATCCGGTCAGTGCCAGTAGTTTTTTATTGTGCCAGACGGTACGAATGCATTGTGAGTAGAGCATCCCTGGTGTATTGTTCGACGCGGTGGTAAAAAAAAGTATGGTGTAAGGCCTAACACCTCGGCATGTGGAGAAAGAACATAAACAACGTGGAGGATACGCTGCTCGCGGCATGTGTTCCAAGTGGAAAGTGATCAACTAACAGCAGTTTCGGAGAAGTATCGCAACGCGCTCGAACGCGAGTTCAACCAACACAGGGTCAGGTTGGTTTTCAACAAGAGTCGTGTCCAGTTACCTGACGGACAAATGATGCCTTTCCGACATCCACCAAGCCGACCAAGGTTTTCGGAATCCAAAGCAGTGCGTGATCAGAGGTAAACGAATGGTTGAAGAAAGGCATTGTTAGGCCATTCGACATCAGCATATGCTAGCCGTGTTGCGGTGGTTAAGAAGCAAGACGGAACCAACCGAGTTTGCAGCGATTAGCGGAAACTTACTTCCATGATTTTGAAAAACGGATTCCCTGCACCGGTTATCGACGAAGTAGTACAAAAGCTTCAAAAAGCGCAATGGTTCTCATGGTTATGGTACATGGAAAACGGTTTTTTTTTTCTCATGTCCCCGTGCAGGGAAACGAGTAACAAGTATACGGCGTTCGCGACGAAACGTGGTTTGTACGAATTCAACCGAGCACCTGTCGGGCTGCGTAATTCACCGGCGGTCTTTATTCGTTACGTGAACGATGTCTTTCGCGATATGATTGCAAACAACGTGCTCGATTTGTATATGGATGATATCCACGTCATCCACGGTTCAACACCAGTAGAGTGTTTATCGAAAACGGCATCAGTGTGAAGAACAGCTGCAGAATACGGCCCAGCGATAAAGTGGAAAAAGTGCCAATTCATGCCACGGGAAGTAAACTTCTTAGGGCGTAGAGTGAAGAATGGAACAATATCACCAGGAGCGGAAAAAATTTTTCGGATCGTTCTCTAAAAAAGTTCTAAAAAAGTCGATCTAAGAAAGTTTTTTTAGTACATCCTCGATCTAAAAAAAAATTTTTTAGTACATCCTCGATATAAAAAGAAAATTTTTTTAGTACATCTCTGGGAAATATTAGGGAAACAACTGCACTAGATCACTTTTGCGCAACGTAAAATGAACTAAGTAAAATGAACTCTCAAAAAAAAAACGAATAAAAACAGTAGCAAACAGAACAGCGCCAAGGATAGACAGTTTATACGATCACGGTAATGGTGAATTTTCTGAACATCACAGCCAGTACATTAGTGAGAATTTCTCACATTTTGGTCCTTCGAGCCGGATCGTGATTTCGGAAGTTTACCTTTTCATCGCTCTGCATCAAGAGCCAATCTAACAACGCATCGTTCGCGTCGTTTACCGCCATCACGTATCGCCCTGCACCAAGGGCAACGACCGACGATAGTGCGCCATCGCGATTCAAATTGGGCGTCAAAGTTTTCGTTTCGTGTGTTACTGCTGTGTTACTCGTTCACACCATGGACAAAAAGATTAAAGCCCCGTTCAGCTTAAGAAGAGAATTGCCGTCGAAAATTTTAGGGCCTCGAAAGACACTATGCAGATTTCTTCGCCGCGATAGCGAAGTTGGAGGAACTCGACGATAGTAGTGAGACGATCGAGTCATGCATTATGGATCAATGATGAATCAATATCGAAGAGCGGTAAAGGAACAAAAAAAATCTTTCTTTCGAAAACATCAACATAAGGAAGAAGGTGCTGTGAACGAGACTACAGGGTTGACCTCTTGCACGTTTGGACGTTTGGACGGCCAAATACACCACACCTTCGTCTTCGCAAAGATCGAGTTGCCGATGATCGACGCTTTGCCGTAGCTTCCATCGATTACAAAGCTCGAATGTTTTTTTATCGTCACCGAAAGGAGATGCGGCACTGCCTTTCGGGCACACACCGTGACGTGGGCCGCGCTTCCTAAACGATATTGACAATCCGCGTTTACTCGTTCGTGAATACTATCGTAACACTACACTATCTTCCCGGTGCGCAATCGGAGTGTGTGGACAAACTAAGAAATCTAGTGGACGAATTTGCGGCGATATGTGAAGTTAAATGAGCCGGTACATTCATGGGACACACCGTTATCGAACATCTCCTCGCGTGGGAAAAGCATTCGGTACACTTTGCGCGGGATAAGAACACAGTCACATAAGTCCAAATCCTAAAATCAACGAACAATTTCGCGAGTGATACGGTCGAGAGTTCGAGAAAGGTGGCCGGCACCACCTCCACGTCGGTCGTTCGCTAACCGCAGCATCTTTGCGATCCTCGGTCCGCTCGGTGTGATAAGTTATCAGTGTCCCTTGAATGATGCGTGGACGGTCACGCTCTCCGAAGCTACCCAGTATTTTCTGGGCAGGACGTACAAAACAGCGTCGGGAGTGCCTGAGTGCTGCCTGAGTGCTGCTCAGCAAGCAAAGGCTTGCAAGTCGAATTCTTCCTGCCGTACGTGTCACCAACGTCAACAATACACTGCTACACACACACACACTACCGACACCAAACTCAACGGTCGCACTATGGCAGTGCAAAACGCGCAATCGCGGCATGGTATTTTTGGAAAAAAAAACGTGCTGCTGTACATTGTCGATGGCTACGGAAACGGGCACGGGGCAAGAGCACTTCTCGACTCGGGCTCAAGGTCAACGTATCGATCCTGGGCATCGGCAATTCGCTACAGCTGCTTAGGGGGTCCGATATTAGCAAACGGTGGAATCCCGAAACCAACGGGGCATGCTTCGCAGTTCTCCCATGGAACTCTCAACGTTGCCGATCATGACGCATCATCATGGAAAATGGCGAATTTGCCACTCGCTGACCCGTCGTGCTTTGTTCCTGGCACGATAGACATCACCATTGGCGGTGACACGATATGGGGAGCTTCGATCGCTCGGCAGAGAGAAACCCTGGTTGGTGGAGACTCCTTTCGGTTGGGTCGTAGCTGGATCGAACAGATCGTCGGGTGATTCGCAGCGGTCACAGCTGTGTCTTCTGGCTGCCAACGGAGTGAGTACCTTTCGCTGGAATCGATTCTGGAGCGTTTCTGGGAAACCGAGACTGTGTCTTGTCAACTGAGGAGGATGCCTGTGAGAAGCATTTCGTGGCCACTGCATGACCAGAGATGCATCGGGCAGATATTTTTTTCTGTTTACCCGCAAAACAATAATAATCCCAGTGTCCTCGTCGACTCCTCGCCGTAGAACGAAGGTTGAGGTCGAATCCGGAACTGAAGGAAGAGTACAGTAAATTCATGCAGGCGTTTAGGCCACATGCCGGTCAATGATGCCTGTGAGCATTACCCTCTGCCCCATCGTGCGGTGGTAAAGGAGACGAGCAGAAGGTCAGAGGAGTGTTTGATGCCACGTGTAAAACGTCATCGGGGTTCTCCTTAAACGATAAACTGTTCGTCGGGCCAGTGATCCAAGATGACCTGTTTTTCAATCATTGTACGCTTTCGGTCACATGCGTATCGCCGGATAGCAGCGATGGTGGAGAAAATGTACCATCAAATTCGTCGAGAGAGTTCGCAGACAGGATCCTGTTGCAATCGATGCAAACCAGTACCAGCTACAAACCGTCAAACAGCCTATGGATCATCGAACACTAGCACCCACTAGCAGTTAATGCGGTGCTGAACGACCTCTACGTAGACGACTTACTATCAGACGTCTTACTATGCGCAAACAAATCGCTGAAATGCTAAATGCTGCTGGCTTCTCCTTAAAAAAAAAAAAAAAAAAAAAAAACATGGGCATCCAACGCACCGAAAGCTCTAGCACGCATTGCATCCGAAGATTCCGGCAGTTCTTTCAACACATGCGTGGCCAGATCCTCCAGTTTGTGTCGACGTTGGGACTGGTTTGGGAACCAGCGGTGGATATGTTTCGTTTGCGAATCGATTTGCCACCCGCGGCGTTACTATTGACAAAGAGGGATGCAACTTACATCGCACATCGCAAAAATCTTCGACCCACTTGGCTTGGCTTGCTTAGCCCAACAATCATGCGTCGCCAAGCCTTGGGACTGGGAAAGTGCTAGAGCTACCATCACAAAGCTCCGAAAGCAATGGACGGCGTTTCATTCCACGTTACACTTGCTTGGTGAACTACGCATACCTCGATTTGCAGCACTCAAAGGAGCAACACGCGCGTGCAGCTGCACGTGTTTTCTGATGCTTCGCAACCAGCGTACGGCGCTTGCTGCTACATCGGAGCGGAAAGTGATGCAACGGATATCGGTACAACTTTTGGCAGCAAAATCGCAACACACAATGCAATCGCTAGACTACGAGCTTTGCGCGGTAAGCTTGGGAATGCAACTGTTCCGGAAAGTCAGTCGCAATGACTGAAATCTCCACCACGACGATGGACGCCATTCGTTGCAAATAGAGTGGCACAAATCCAAGCAGAAACCCGACCAATTACAAGCTTGCCTTCGGTGGTGGCATGGGCCAGCCTGGCCAGAGTAGCAAGGTAGAAGAGTGGCCTAAACAACCTGCCTGCCATAGAAGAAATCGAATCAATCGACAAAGAACGCAGTTACTCAATTCACATCTCGCTGCAGTTGCAACCACGATCGAGTTCAGCAGCAGTCTATTTGCTCGATTTTCTACTTACAATCAAACTTCGTCGATTCATCAAGTGTTTGAAGGCGGGCAATCCCTCAGCAAACAATACAAAATGCCACTGATGTGCTATCCAAAAATAAAAAGCTGGGCTGCAATTGTGTCGCTTAGTCCAGCCGTTCCGCTCACTCGTTTCGGCAGAGGATCGGCTGCAGATCGCAAGTGGTTGTCGCCATTCATCGACGAGCCGGAAATCATGCGGCAACATTATTAGCAGCAGCAGCATACCACAAGAAATACTTACATGCTGGTCCGGAACTACTGCTTTCTATGCTTCGTCAACGGTTCTGGGTAGTTGGTCTGACGCAGTCTGGCGAAATCCATCTTCCATCGATGTGTCACCGATGCTTCAAGGCCAAACCCACACTGGTAACAACAGTCCGTAGCCGATCTTCCGATCGTTTCACCAGGTTTCACCAACATGCCCGTTCACATCGGTGAGTGGCATCGGCTACTGTGTGGGCCAGTATTCATCAAATCGCGCCACGAAAGCATATATTGCGACTTTTCGTGTGTGTGTTTTTTGCAACCAGGGCGGTTCATCTTGGCAGCACTACGGCGTTTTGTGGCTCGCAGGGGTTGAGAAATTGTGGAACTACACTCAGATAACGCCACACACTTTCATGGGAACTTCATCGCATCGATCAGATGCTTAAGTGTAGTAATCGCGAGCGTGAAATCGAACGATGAAATTCAGTGGAAATTCATTCAGCAAGCAATGAGCACATTTGTTAGCACAGCTCGAACAGTCGAGCTTTACTTCCACTATCAAATGACCCGTCCGATAATGGAACCGCTCACCACCACCAGGCCATTTCTTAGTTGGGTCAAGTTTAACGTCACTCCCTCAGGTTGATAGAGGGCAGGTACGATCAAATAGATTAAGAGGAATTTGATTTGGTGGAGAAACACCGGCAAAATATTTGGTCGCGTTGGCAAAATCTGGAATACCTGCAGCAGTTACAGGGCCCGCGCAAAACATCTGATTGCCAAACCGGTACGGTTAAAGGAAGGGCAATTGGTAAGCATCAGAGAGGACAATGTGCCACCTACCTTATGGCCGATGGGTAGGATCAAGGTGTTACATCCAAGGAAAGGATGGTGCAGTTAGGGTCGTAACACTACGCACAGGTGCAGGAAAGGGAATCGTTAGAGCGAACAGCTGGAATTGCGATTTTGCCGGATCCTGCTAATTTAGCAGGCGAAGAGTGTTCAACGGGTGGACTACGAGACTTGCAAAAGTAAACAAACTAGAATCAAAACAACACAGGTTGAGTGATCAATCAAGATCAATAGAAGCAAGGTGCCGCCGAACAGAATTTCGAATATGAAAGTATCAATTTCGATAAGGATGAACGTACATGTCCATAATGGAAAGAAGTTCCTTCTTTGGTGGCCGGGAATGTGGAAAATATTAGGGAAACAACTGCACTAGAGCACTTTTGCGCAACGTAAAATGAACTAGGTAAAATGAACTCTCAAAAAAAAAACGCATAAAAACAGTAGCAAACAGAACAGCGCCGAGGATAGACAGTTTATACGATCACGGTAACGGTGAATTTTCCGAATATCACAGCCAGTACATTAGTGAGAATTTCTCACATTCTAAAAAAATTTTTTTAGTACATCCTCGATCTAAAAAAATTTTTTTAGTACATCCTCGATCTAAAAAAATTTTTTTAGTACATCCTCGATCTAAAAAAATTTTTTTTAGAACATCCTCGATCTAAAAAAAATTTTTTTAGTACATCCTTGATCAAAAAAAATTTTTTTAGTACATCCTCGATCAAAAAAAAATTTTTTAGTACATCCTCGATCTAAAAAATTTTTTTTAGTACATCCTCAATCTAAAAAAAATTTTTTTAGTACATCCTCGATCTAAAGAAATTTTTTTAGTACATCCTCGATCTAAAACAAATTTTTTTAGTACATCCTCGATCTAAAAAAAATTTTTAGTACAACCTCGATCAAAAAAAATTTTTTTAGTACATCCTCGATCAAAAAAAATTTTTTAGTACATCCTCGATAAAAAAAAAATTTTTTTAGTACATCCTTGATCTAAAAAAATTTTTTTTGTACATCCTCGATCAAAAAAAATTTTTTTAGTACATCCTCGATCTAAAAAAAATTTTTTTTGTACATCCTCGATCAAAAAAAATTTTTTTAGTACATCCTCGATCTAAAAAAATTTTTTTAGTACATCCTCGATCAAAAAAAATTTTTTTAGTACATCCTCGATCTAAAACAAGTTTTTTAGTACATCCTCGATCTAAAAAAAATTTTTTTAGTACATCCTCGATCTAAAAAAAATTTTTTTAGTACATCCTCGATCTAAAAACAATTTTTTTGTAAATCCTCGATCTAAAAAAATTTTTTTAGTACATCCTCGATCTAAAAAAACTTTTTTAGTACATCCACGATCTAAAAAAAATTTTTTAGTACATCCTCGATCTAATAAAAATTTTTTTAGTACATCCTCGACCTAAAAAAATTTTTTTAGTACATCCACGATCTAAAAAAATTTTTTTAGTACATCCTCGATCTAAAAAAATTTTTTTAGTACATCCTCGACCTAAAAAAATTTTTTTAGTACATCCTCGATCTAAAAAAATTTTTTTTAGTACATCCTCGATTTAAAAAAAATTTTTTAGTACATCCTCGATCTAAAAAAAATTTTTTTAGTACATCCTCGATTTAAAAAAAATTTTTTTAGTACATCCTCGATCTAAAAAAATTTTTTTAGTACATCCTCGACCTAAAAAAAATTTTTTTAGTACATCCTCGATCTAAAAAAATTTTTTTAGTACATCCTCGATTTAAAAAAAATTTTTTTAGTACATCCTCGATTTAAAAAAATTTTTTTAGTACATCCTCGATCTAAAAAAATTTTTTTAGTACATCCTCGATCTAAAAAAAATTTTTTTAGTACATCCTTGATATGAAAAAATTTTTTTTAGTACATCCTCGATTTAAAAAAAATTTTTTAGTACATCCTCGATCTAAAAAAAATTTTTTTAGTACATCCTCGATCTAAAAAAAATTTTTTAGTACATCCTTGATATGAAAAAATTTTTTTTAGTACATCCTCGATCTAAAAAAAATTTTTTAGTACATCCTCGATTTAAAAAAAAATTTTTTAGTACATCCTCGATCTAAAAAAATTTTTTTAGTACATCCTCGATCTAAAAAAAATTTTTTTAGTACATCCTTGATATGAAAAAATTTTTTTTAGTACATCCTCGATTTAAAAAAAATTTTTTAGTACATCCTCGATCTAAAAAAAATTTTTTTAGTACATCCTCGATCTAAAAAAATTTTTTTTGTACATCCTCGATCTAAAAAAAATTTTTTTAGTACATCCTCGATCTAAAAAAATTTTTTTAGTACATCCTCGACCTAAAAAAAATTTTTTTAGTACATCCTCGATCTAAAAAAATTTTTTTAGTACATCCTTGATATGAAAAAATTTTTTTTAGTACATCCTCGATCTAAAAAAAATTTTTTAGTACATCCTCGATTTAAAAAAAAATTTTTTAGTACATATTCGATCTAAAAAAATTTTTTTAGTACATCCTCGATCTAAAAAAAATTTTTTTAGTACATCCTTGATATGAAAAAAATTTTTTTAGTACATCCTCGATTTAAAAAAATTTTTTTAGTACATCCTCGATCTAAAAAAAATTTTTTTAGTACATCCTCGATCTAAAAAAATTTTTTTAGTACATCCTCGATTTAAAAAAAAAATTTTTTAGTACATCCTCGATCTAAAAAAATTTTTTTAGTACATCCTCGATCAAAAAAAAATTTTTTTAGTACATCCTTGATATGAAAAAAATTTTTTTAGTACATCCTCGATTTAAAAAAAATTTTTTAGTACATCCTCGATCTAAAAAAAATTTTTTTAGTACATCCTCGATCTAAAAAAATTTTTTTAGTACATCCTCGACCTAAAAAAAAATTTTTTAGTACATCCTCGATTTAAAAAAATTTTTTTAGTACATCCTCGATCTAAAAAAAATTTTTTTAGTACATCCTCGATCTAAAAAAATTTTTTTAGTACATCCTCGACCTAAAAAAAATTTTTTTAGTACATCCTCGATTTAAAAAAATTTTTTTAGTACATCCTCGATCTAAAAAAATTTTTTTAGTACATCCTCGATCTAAAAAAAATTTTTTTAGTACATCCTTGATATGAAAAAATTTTTTTTAGTACATCCTCGATTTAAAAAAAATTTTTTAGTACATCCTCGATCTAAAAAAATTTTTTTAGTACATCCTCGACCTAAAAAAAATTTTTTTAGTACATCCTCGATCTAAAAAAATTTTTTTAGTACATCCTTGATATGAAAAAAATTTTTTTAGTACATTCACGATCAAAAAAAATTTTTTTAGTACATCCTCGATCTAAAAAAAAATTTTTTAGTACATCCTTGATATGAAAAAATTTTTTTTAGTACATCCTCGATCTAAAAAAAATTTTTTAGTACATCCTCGATCAAAAAAAATTTTTTTAGTGCATCCTCGATCTAAAAAAAATTTTTTTAGTACATCCTTGATATGAAAAATTTTTTTTAGTACATCCTCGATCTAAAAAAATTTTTTTAGTACATCCTCGATCAAAAAAAATTTTTTTAGTACATCCTCGATCTAAAAAAATTTTTTTAGTACATCCTCGATTTAAAAAAAATTTTTTTAGTACATCCTTGATATGAAAAAAATTTTTTTAGTACATCCTCGATCTAAAAAAATTTTTTTAGTACATCCTCAATCAAAAAAAAATTTTTTAGTACATCCTTGATATGAAAAAATTTTTTTTAGTACATCCTCGATCAAAAAAAATTTTTTTAGTACATCCTCGATCTACAAAAATTTTTTTAGTACATCCTCGATCAAAAAAAATTTTTTTAGTACATCCTCGATTTAAAAAAAAATTTTCTAGTACATCATCGATCTAAAAAAATTTTTTTAGTACATCCTCGATCTAAACAAAATTTTTATAGTACATCCTTGATATGAAAAAAATTTTTTTAGTACATCCTCGATCAAAAAAAATTTTTTTAGTACATCCTCAATCAAAAAAAAATTTTTTAGTACATCCTTGATATGAAAAAATTTTTTTTAGTACATCCTCGATCAAAAAAAATTTTTTTAGTACATCCTCGATCTAAAAAAATTTTTTTAGTACATCCTCGATCTAAAAAAAATTTTTTTAGTATATCCTCGATCAAAAAAAATTTTTTTAGTACATCCTCGATCTAAAAAAAATTTTTTTAGTACATCCTTGATATGAAAAAAATTTTTTTAGTACATCCTCGATCTACAAAAATTTTTTTAGTACATCCTCGATCAAAAAAAATTTTTTTAGTACATCCTCGATATAAAAAAAAATTTTTTAGTACATCCTTGATATGAAAAAATTTTTTTTAGTACATCCTCGATCTAAAAAAATTTTTTTAGTACATCCTCGATCAAAAAAAATTTTTTTAGTACATCCTCGATTTAAAAAAAAATTTTCTAGTACATCCTCGATTTAAAAAAATTTTTTTAGTACATCCTCGATCTAAAAAAAATTTTTTTAGTACATCCTCGATCTAAAAAAATTTTTTTAGTACATCCTCGATCTAAAAAAAATTTTTTTAGTACATCCTTGATATGAAAAAATTTTTTTTAGTACATCCTCGATTTAAAAAAAATTTTTTAGTACATCCTCGATCTAAAAAAATTTTTTTAGTACATCCTCGTTAAAAAAAATTTTTTTTAGTACATCCTCGATCAAAAAAAATTTTTTTAGTACATCCTCGATTTAAAAAAAATTTTTTATTACATCCTTGATCTAAAAAAAATTTTTTTAGTACATCCTCGATCTAAAAAAATTTTTTTAGTACATCCTCGATCTAAAAAAAATTTTTTAGTACATCCTCGATCTAAACAAAATTTTTTTAGTACATCCTCGATCAAAAAAAAATTTTTAGTACATCCTCGATCTAAAAAAATTTTTTTAGTACATCCTTGATCTAAAAAAAATTTTTTTAGTACATCCTCGATCTAAAAAAATTTTTTTAGTACATCCTCGATCTAAAATAATTTTTTAGTACATCCTCGATCTAAAAAAATTTTTTATAGTACATCCTTGATATGAAAAAAATTTTTTTAGTACATCCTCGATCAAAAAAAATTTTTTTAGTACATCCTCGATCTAAAAAAATTTTTTTAGTACATCCTCGATCTAAAAAAAATTTTTTTAGTACATCCTCGATCAAAAAAAATTTTTTTAGTACATCCTCGATTTAAAAAAATTTTTTTATTACATCCTTGATCTAAAAAAAATTTTTTTAGTACATCCTCGATCTAAAAAAATTTTTTTAGTACATCCTCGATCAAAAAAAAATTTTTAGTACATCCTCGATCTAAAAAAATTTTTTTAGTACATCCTTGATCTAAAAAAAATTTTTTTAGTACATCCTCGATCTAAAAAAATTTTTTTAGTACATCCTCGATCAAAAAAAATTTTTTTAGTACATCCTCGATCTAAAAAAAATTTTTTATAGTACATCCTTGATATGAAAAAAATTTTTTTAGTACATCCTCGATCAAAAAAAATTTTTTTATTACATCCTTGATCTAAAAAAAATTTTTTTAGTACATCCTCGATCTAAAAAAATTTTTTTAGTACATCCTCGATCTAAAAAAATTTTTTTTAGTACATCCTCGATTTAAAAAAATTTTTTTAGTACATCCTCGATTTAAAAAAAATTTTTTTAGTACATCCTCGATCGAAAAAAAATTTTTTAGTACATCCTTGATATGAAAAAAATTTTTTTAGTACATCCTCGATCAAAAAAAATTTTTTTAGTACATCCTCGATCTAAAAAAAAAATTTTTAGTACATCCTTGATATGAAAAAAATTTTTTTAGTACATCCTCGATCAAAAAAAATTTTTTTAGTACATCCTCGATCTAAAAAAAATTTTTTTAGTACATCCTCGATCTAAAAAAAATTTTTTTAGTACATCCTCGATCTAAAAAAATTTTTCTAGTACATCCTTGATATGAAAAAATTTTTTTAGTACATCCTTGAACGTTCGCTTAAGTTTCGGATCACTTTTTTAACAATTTCGCTGCTTGTGGTGTCGAAAGGCAAAGATAGCAATAAAAAAGGCCATTCCTTTAATTTTCTTCCTTTTTTATACAAATTTTTGAGTGCCACTCACGGGAGTGGCAACTCACCATTCACTCAAATCATCACTCCACGACGAAACATGACGAAACCAATTGTTCGTTTAGGTTGAAACATCTTGGGCGAACAGTCGCTGAAGCTCAACTGGGGGATGCCATCGAATCAGCCTGGGTCACGTTACGCTTTCGACTTTCGCTTCAACGACTGGCTGAGTCATCTAGTGGTGGAAGCAGCCAGTATTGGTGAGCATTTCGTCGGTGTACACTCCGCGGGGTTCAGCGGAAAGCAGACAACATCGACACGTGAATGCGGCATCTGGCGACCCGGAGCTTCACAACCAGCAGTGTGCCAGCATTCAATGCGCCAAAGTAGAAAGCTGCCCCGATTTTCTGGCAACGGATATCGGGGACGCCCGCTGGCACAACAGTGCGTGAGATGCGTCTGTGTCGAAAATGGCTCGAACAACAGCAGCGTTGGCGTTCCTGGACGACGGTTCGCCAGCCACCTTCACAGAACAAGCTTTGGTAGAAGAATTGGGAATTCTCTGGTCGGGTGGACCGGAAATCAGAAAAGAGTGGAGCAAAAAATCAATTAGGGTGTCGTTGAGAATATTTGTACCGCCCAATGTACATTTGCCGTGGACAGGCCTGGCGCTACCAAAACAGAGCCTACAGCGCACAGAAACTTCAGAGCACCTGTCCGGCCTCATAAACTGACCTCATACACGAGTATTACACCGCGGGTTTCTCATTGGTAAATGACAACTGCCCCACTAGGTCATCCGCTTACGTATCGAGCGGGCCATTCGAATGAACCAGGAAGGGCGGCCAAAACGTCTACGCTAGCCTACAAAGTAAGACAACCGTTACTCCACTTAAGCAAAAGCGTGGGAATCCGCGTTTTTCTGTTTTTCGCGATTCGCATGGATTACTCGTGACTTGTCGCGACGAAATAGTTAAAGTGAATGCTTTCCTAAGGCATTTAGGTGCTCTACGGAATGGCGTTTAAGAAAATCATCTATCTTTTAAAAAAGCCCCGAAATGGCGCTTACGGTTGTTTTGCTTAGTAACTGGCATGAAATCAAAGGGGCTGTCCAACACAAGAAAACCGTAAAGACCATCACGAGCGTTATTCAAATCCAAATAGCGTCGCGAACTTTAAGTTATCAGTTTTAATAACTTTAAAAAGTAATATAATTTCAATAGTTTTATTTTAACGTCTTTTTTCTCTTCATATTGGATTTTGTGACATTTAAAATGTACAACATATTATACGTTGTTTTGTCTTTTGTTGGTTTTTTGTTAGCATTTTTGATACTTGAATGATTTTTTGTTTCTAAAGAAAAATTTTCTGGATTATAAAAAAGAATATTACTCACGAAGAAGCAGCATATGCCCTTTATAAACAAGAAAGTTATTTTATATTTATTTTATTTATTTAATTTAGTTATTATATTCTACAAACGTATATATTACATATATATTTCGTTTTGCTCACATCAAGCCTATTTCAGTCCTCTATGTTATCTCTTAAATCTTTGGCAGTATCGTTTTCTTGTAAATTTATCCAAAATTCGTGGCGGTTTACTGGAATAAGTGGCAAAATGTTTTCGAGAATGGATTTTTTTTTTTACAGACGTAATTCCTCTCACTGAAGGAATATTTTGGGGTTTTTGCGCTTTCTTCCCCTTTTTCGTTAAAAAGTTCAAACTCCTTTGTGCTTCTGAGAAAGAACATCTGTATTTTAACTGGTACTGCCCACGCTCAGCTGTTACTTCTACCATTTCGTTTAGGTACGGTCTAGGCTTGCACCTGCTAACATAATATTGGGAAGAATTATCTGGCCACACATAAAAGTCTTCTTGCGTCATTTCTTTAACATTAACTTTGCCAGAGTTTGCAACTTTGACACACTCTACAAAATCCGAGAAGTCATAAACTTTCTTCTTTCTTTGTAAGGACATTTCTACTTGATGGTGGAAACTGTCCGCGGACATAAACGTATGACCTGGTTCGAAATAACGTAATGTGATTTTTTGCGCTGCAATATCATCCGTGTTTATGACATAAAGCAAGTAACTGAAGAGTGCCCAATTTTTGTTTTGAGCCGCACAATTGTCTAGCCAAAGTACTATAAATTTTGCATCACGGTTTCGCAAAAAAAGGCATGAAACGTGCTAATTAGGTCCTCTTTTTTCCTTCCAGAAACGCATTCATGCCACAGAACAGCCAGGGGTTCTAGGTTTTGCTTTGATCCTAGTGGGGCAAACGTTTCGTTAAAAACGATTATCCTTTGACTAAAAATTACCTTTTTAAACATTTCAAGGCGAGGTAGCATGATGGCTTTCTCAAGATCAGCAGAAAAATACACAGTGTTTGGGGAAGGATCATTTGCATCGCTCTGATATTTTTCTCGCGCTGCTCTTGCTTTGTTTCGATGATTATCCCACTCTTGGCACTTGTCACACTCCAAATGCAGTCCGTTGTCTTCTCGATGACCCGGATTATGTATCTTATAAATTTCGCACGTTTCACACTCTTCGTGACCAAGAGTGACAAATGAAATGTTTAAATCAGATAGATTTTTTCGGTACAGCTCGTACGAACACTTCACATCCGGGTGACTCTTCTGAAAGTCTTTGTACATCTCTGATATTGTTAGGTCACTAGGCAAGTATCTACGGTTAGGGGCGTGTTCTCGCCGGTAATGAGACACGCTTGGTTTGAATGTTTCCACATGCGCGTTCAACAGGTCGCGGTCAATTTTTGGTTTTGGGGCTTTTCCCCGCTGTCCTGATGACGAAGCCACTCCTGTAGTCTGCATATTTTTCATAACTCGAACAATTATATTATCGTTGGTTTGTTTGTACCCCATGGTACACAAGAAAAACACTTTGCAAACTTCCACTTTTTCTTCCTTCTCGTCGGAAAGAAAGTATTTCACTGAACGCTGGCGTTTGTTGTCATCCTGCCCACGCCGCCTTCTGACTATTCCGATTTGCATATTACACGAAACAAAGATTTCCTGCTCCTTTTTATCCAGTGTCCAATATTCATAATTTATGGCTTGTCGTCGCTCGTGACTAATGTTTTCACTGCAATTTTTAGCACAATTGCAAGACGCGGTGACTTGGTGCTGCCGAATTCTATCTTGCACTTTTTTCTGCTTTCTACTTTCTGGGCTTTCATCGAACGTCGCCCTTTTTCGAACTTTGCCTTTTTTGGTTAAACTTTCACCTGCATTAGAGGTACCGGCGCCAGACGAAATTCCGATGGACTCAAGAGAAGCTTTTGCTTTAACAGCTGCCGCAACAAACTTTTCATAGTTAAATTCTTCACTCGAAGAAAACAGTTCACTTCGCTCTTCGTTCGACGACACTTCAAACGTAACCACGCGCGTACCCATATCGACTTATTTTAAACTTTCAACAGAATTCCGAATTAACAAACTGCGGTTTTCGTTGTCCAGATAAGAGTGATTTCTTTTTTAACATTTTCATCGTCTTATATACAGATTTTTATTTTATTGCTTAGTGAGTGCCAGCGAGAAGGAAGATATTGCACCTGAACACAAATGGTGCCTAATGATTACCTAATTCTTGGTCCTTCGTAGGTATCCTTTTTAGGTACATTTTTATTGCTAGTTTCCGTTCTCGTCCGTTCTTACCTATTCTCATTGATTCGTCCTAAAAAAACTAAAACTGAACCTTTTTTTGTCTTCAGTTGTTTACCCCTTATTTCCTGTACGATAAATTGTCCTGTTCCTAAGAGAAACTCTGGGTCAATCGAACTCTTGGTGGACTCTAACCCTTTCCATTCCTTGCCGCCTCATCCCGTCCCTATCACATGTCGTCGAGCAAAATCCACTTGGTCCGCCTGCCCGGCGAGTCCTAAGCAGCAGCGTTGTAGATCCACTGATCCACTGGACTTACGGTTGTTTTGCTTTGTAGTGGCGTTTACGGCTGTCTTGCTTAGCACGCACCGCTTTCGCGTGGAGTTACGGTAAAACGGCTTGTTGAATTTACCTGTTTAACGTTCGAATTTCGCTTTACGCTTTTGACACAAGGTATATCTTAGTTCACAAAGCATAAAAATAACAAAAACTCAAAATTGACAAAAATTGGAGTTACGGTTGTCTTTCTTTGTATGGCAGCACACACTACCTACACCAAACTCAACGGTTGCTATGGCAGTGCAAAACGCGCAATCGCGGCATGGTATTTTTGGAAAAAAAAACGTGCTGCTGTACATTGTCGATGGCTACGGAAACGGGCATGAGCCAAGAGCACTTCTCGACTCGGGCTCAAGGTCAACGTATCGATCTTGGGCATCGGCAATTCGCTACAGCTGCTTAGGGGGTCCGATATTAGCAAACGGTGGAATCCCGAAACCAACGGGGCATGCTTCGCAGTTCTCCCATGGAACTCTCAACGTCGCCGATCATGACGCATCATCATGGAAAATGGCGAATTTGTCACTCGCTGACCCGTCGTGCTTTGTTCCTGGCACGATAGACATCATCATTGGCGGTGACACGATATGGGGAGCTTCGATCGCTCGCCAGAGGGAAACCCTGGTTGGTGGAGACTCCTTTCGGTTGGTGGTCGTAGCTGGAAACAGATCGTCGGGTGATTCGCAGCGGTCACAGTTGTGTCTTCTGGCTGCCAACGGAGTGAGTACCTTTCGCTGGAATCGATTTTGGAGCGTTTCTGGGAAACCGAAACTGTGTCTTGTCAACTGAGGAGGATGCCTGTGAGAAGCATTTCGTGGCCACTGCATGACCAGAGATGCATCGGGCAGATATTTTTTCCGGTTTACCCGCAAAACAATAATAATCCCAGTGTCCTCGTCGACTCCTCGCCGTAGAACGAAGGTTGAGGTCGAATCCGGAACTGAAGGAAGAATACAGTAAATTCATGCAGGCGTACGAACGCTTAGGCCACATGCCGGTCAATGATGCCTGTGAGCATTACCCTCTGCCCCATCTCGTGCGGTGGTAAAGGAGACGAGCAGAAGGTCAGAGGAGTGTTTGATGCCACGTGTAAAACGTCATCGGGGTTCTCCTTAAACGATAAACCGTTCGTCGGGCCAGTGATCCAAGATGACCTGTTTTTCAATCATTGTACGCTTTCGGTCACATGCGCGTATCGCCGGATAGCAGCGATGGTGGAGAAAATGTACCATCAAATTCGTCGAGAGAGTTCGCAGACAGGATCCTGTTGCAATCGATGCAAACCAGTACCAGCTACAAACCGTCAAACAGCCTATGGATCATCGAACACTAGCACCCACTAGCAGTTAATGCGGTGCTGAACGACCTCTACGTAGACGACTTACTATCAGACGTCTTACTATGCGCAAACAAATCGCTGAAATGCTAAATGCTGCTGGCTTCTCCTTAAAAAAAAAAAAAAAAAAAAAAACATGGGCATCCAACGCACCGAAAGCTCTAGCACGCATTGCATCCGAAGATTCCGGCAGTTCTTTCAACACATGCGTGGCCAGATCCTCCAGTTTGTGTCGACGTTGGGACTGGTTTGGGAACCAGCGGTGGATATGTTTCGTTTGCGAATCGATTTGCCACCCGCGGCGTTACTATTGACAAAGAGGGATGCAACTTACATCGCACATCGCAAAAATCTTCGACCCACTTGGCTTGGCTTGCTTAGCCCAACAATCATGCGTCGCCAAGCCTTGGGACTGGGAAAGTGCTAGAGCTACCATCACAAAGCTCCGAAAGCAATGGACGGCGTTTCATTCCACGTTACACTTGCTTGGTGAACTACGCATACCTCGATTTGCAGCACTCAAAGGAGCAACACGCGCGTGCAGCTGCACGTGTTTTCTGATGCTTCGCAACCAGCGTACGGCGCTTGCTGCTACATCGGAGCGGAAAGTGATGCAACGGATATCGGTACAACTTTTGGCAGCAAAATCGCAACACACAATGCAATCGCTAGACTACGAGCTTTGCGCGGTAAGCTTGGGAATGCAACTGTTCCGGAAAGTCAGTCGCAATGACTGAAATCTCCACCACGACGATGGACGCCATTCGTTGCAAATAGAGTGGCACAAAACCAAGCAGAAACCCGACCAATTACAAGCTTGCCTTCGGTGGTGGCATGGGCCAGCCTGGCCAGAGTAGCAAGGTAGAAGGGTGGCCTAAACAACTGCCTGCCTGCCATAGAAGAAATCGAATCAATCGACAAAGAACGAAGTTACTCAATTCACATCTCGCTGCAGTTGCAACCACGATCGAGTTCAGCAGCAGTCTGTTTGCTCGATGTTCTACTTACATCAAACTTTGTCGATTCATCAAGTGTTTGAAGGCGGGCAATCCCTCAGCAAACAATACAAAATGCCACTGATGTGCTATCCAAAAATAAAAAGCTGAGCTGCAATTGTGTCGCTTAGTCCAGCCGTTCCGCTCACTCGTTTCGGCAGAGGATCGGCTGCAGATCGCAAGTGGTTGTCGCCATTCATCGACGAGCCGGAAATCATGCGGCAACATTATTAGCAGCAGCAGCATACCACAAGAAATACTTACATGCTGGTCCGGAACTACTGCTTTCTATGCTTCGTCAACGGTTCTGGGTAGTTGGTCTGACGCAGTCTGGCGAAATCCATCTTCCATCGATGTGTCACCGATGCTTCAAGGCCAAACCCACACTGGTAACAACAGTCCGTAGCCGATCTTCCGATCGTTTCACCAGGTTTCACCAACATGCCCGTTCACATCGGTGAGTGGCATCGGCTACTGTGTGGGCCAGTATTCATCAAATCGCGCCACGAAAAAGCATATATTGCGACTTTTCGTGTGTGTGTTTTTTGCAACCAGGTGCGGTTCATCTTGGCAGCACTACGGCGTTTTGTGGCTCGCAGGGGTTGAGAAATTGTGGAACTACACTCAGATAACGCCACACACACTTTCAAGGGAGCTGCACACGAACTTCATCGCATCGATCAGATGCTTAAGTGTAGTAATCGCGAGCGTGAAATCGAACGATGAAATTCGGTGGAAATTCATTCAGCAAGCAAGGAGCACATTTGTTAGCACAGCTCGAACAGTCGACCTTTACTTCCACTATCAAATGACCCGTCCGATAATGGAACCGCTCACTGCAGGCCATTTCTTAGTTGGGTCAAATTTAACGTCACTCCCTCACGTCACTGCATAGAGGGCAGGTACGATCAAATAGATTAAGAGGAATTTGATTTGGTGGAGAAACACCGGCAAAATATTTGGTCGCGTTGGCAAAATCCGGAATACCTGCAGCAGTTACAGGGCCCGCGCAAAACATCTGATTGCCAAACCGGTACGGTTAAAGGAAGGGCAATTGGTAAGCATCAGAGAGGACAATGTGCCACCTACCTTATGGCCGATGGGTAGGATCAAGGTGTTACATCCAAGGAAAAGGATGGTGCAGTTAGGGTCGTAACACTACGCACAGGTGCAGGAAAGGGAATCGTTAGAGCGACAGCTAGAATTGCGATTTTGCCGGATGCTGCTAATTTAGCAGGCGAAGAGTGTTCAACGGGTGGACTACGAGACTTGCAAAAGTCAACAAACTAGAATCAAAACAACACAGGTTGAGTGATCAATCAAGATCAATAGAAGCAGGGTGCCGCCGAACAGAATTTCGAATATGAAGGTATCAATTTCGATAAGGATGAAAGTACATGTCCATAATGGAAAGAAGTTCCTTCTTTGGTGGCCGGGAGTGTGGAAAATATTAGGGAAACAACTGCACTAGATCGCTTTTGCGCAACGTAAAATGAACTAGGTAAAATGAACTCTCAAAAAAAAAAAAACGAATAAAAACAGTAGCAAACAGAACAGCGCCAAGGATAGACAGTTTATACGATCACGGTAACGGTGAATTTTCTGAACATCACAGCCAGTACATTAGTGAGAATTTCTCACATTCTAAAAAAAATTTTTTAGTACATCCTCGATCTAAAAAAATTTTTTTAGTACATCCTCGATCTAAAAAAAATTTTTTAGTACATCCTCGATCTAAAAAAATTTTTTTAGTACATCTTCGATCAAAAAAAATTTTTTTAGTACATCCTCGACCTAAAAAAAATTTTTTTAGTACATCCTCGATCTAAAAAAATTTTTTTAGTACATCCTCGATTTAAAAAAATTTTTTTAGTACATCCTTGATATGAAAAAATTTTTTTTAGTACATCCTCGATTTAAAAAAAATTTTTTAGTACATCCTCGATCTAAAAAAAATTTTTTTAGTACATCCTCGATCTAAAAAAATTTTTTTAGTACATCCTCGACCTAAAAAAAATTTTTTTAGTACATCCTCGATCTAAAAAAAATTTTTTTAGTACATCCTCGATCTAAAAAAAATTTTTTTAGTACATCCTTGATATGAAAAAATTTTTTTTAGTACATCCTCGATTTAAAAAAAATTTTTTAGTACATCCTCGATCTAAAAAAAATTTTTTTAGCACATCCTCGATCTAAAAAAATTTTTTTAGTACATCCTCGATCTAAAAAAAATTTTTTTAGTACATCCTCGATCTAAAAAAATTTTTTTAGTACATCCTCGATTTAAAAAAAATTTTTTTAGTACATACTCGATCTAAAAAAATTTTTTTAGTACATCTTCGATCTAAAAAAAATTTTTTTAGTACATCCTCGATCTAAAAAAATTTTTTTAGTACATCCTCGATTTAAAAAAAATTTTTTTAGTACATCCTCGATTTAAAAAAATTTTTTTTGTACATCCTCGATCTAAAAAAAATTTTTTTAGTACATCCTCGATCTAAAAAAATTTTTTTAGTACATCCTCGACCTAAAAAAAATTTTTTTAGTACATCCTCGATCTAAAAAAATTTTTTTAGTACATCCTCGACCTAAAAAAAATTTTTTTAGTACATCCTCGATCTAAAAAAATTTTTTTAGTACATCCTCGATTTAAAAAAAATTTTTTTAGTACATCCTCGATTTAAAAAAATTTTTTTAGTACATCCTCGATCTAATAAAAATTTTTTTAGTACATCCTCGATCTAAAAAAATTTTTTTAGTACATCCTCGACCTAAAAAAAATTTTTTTAGTACATCCTCGATCTAAAAAAATTTTTTTAGTACATCCTCGACCTAAAAAAAATTTTTTTAGTACATCCTCGATCTAAAAAAATTTTCTAAGTACATCCTCGATTTAAAAAAAATTTTTTTAGTACATCCTCGATCTAAAAAAATTTTTTTAGTACATCCTCGATTTAAAAAAAATTTTTTTAGTACATCCTTGATATGAAAAAATTTTTTTTAGTACATCCTCGATTTAAAAAAAATTTTTTAGTACATCCTCGATCTAAAAAAAATTTTTTTAGTACATCCTCGATCTAAAAAAATTTTTTTAGTACATCCTCGACCTAAAAAAAATTTTTTTAGTACATCCTCGATCTAAAAAAATTTTTTTAGTACATCCTCGACCTAAAAAAAATTTTTTTAGTACATCCTCGATCTAAAAAAATTTTTTTAGTACATCCTCGATTTAAAAAAAATTTTTTTAGTACATCCTCGATCTAAAAAAAATTTTTTTAGTACATCCTTGATATGAAAAAATTTTTTTTAGTACATCCTCGATCTAAAAAAAATTTTTTAGTACATCCTCGATTTAAAAAAAAATTTTTTTAGTACATCCTCGATTTAAAAAAAATTTTTTTAGTACATCCTCGATTTAAAAAAAATTTTTTTAGTACATCCTCGATCTAAAAAAATTTTTTTAGTACATCCTCGACCTAAAAAAAATTTTTTTAGTACATCCTCGATCTAAAAAAATTTTTTTAGTACATCCTCGATTTAAAAAAAATTTTTTTAGTACATCCTCGATCTAAAAAAATTTTTTTAGTACATCCTCGATTTAAAACAAATTTTTTTAGTACATCCTCGATTTAAAAAAATTTTTTTAGTACATCCTCGATCTAAAAAAATTTTTTTAGTACATCCTCGATTTAAAAAAAAATTTTTTAGTACATCCTCGATTTAAAAAAATTTTTTTAGTACATCCTCGATCTAAAAAAATTTTTTTAGTACATCCTCGATCTAAAAAAAATTTTTTTAGTACATCCTCGATCTAAAAAAATTTTTTTAGTACATCCTCGATTTAAAAAAAAATTTTTTAGTACATCCTCGATCTAAAAAAATTTTTTTAGTACATCCTCGATCTAAAAAAAATTTTTTTAGTACATCCTCGATTTAAAAAAAATTTTTTTAGTACATCCTTGATCTAAAAAAATTTTTTTAGTACATCCTCGATCTAAAAAAATTTTTTTAGTACATCCTCGACCTAAAAAAAATTTTTTTAGTACATCCTCGATCTAAAAAAATTTTTTTAGTACATCCTCGATTTAAAAAAAATTTTTTTAGTACATCCTCGATCTAAAAAAATTTTTTTAGTACATCCTCGATCTAAAAAAAATTTTTTTAGTACATCCTCGATCTAAAAAAATTTTTTTAGTACATCCTCGACCTAAAAAAAATTTTTTTAGTACATCCTCGATCTAAAAAAATTTTTTTAGTACATCCTCGACCTAAAAAAAATTTTTTTAGTACATCCTCGATCTAAAAAAATTTTTTTAGTACATCCTCGATTTAAAAAAAATTTTTTTAGTACATCCTCGATCTAAAAAAATTTTTTTAGTACATCCTTGATATGAAAAAAATTTTTTTAGTACATCCTCGATCTAAAAAAAATTTTTTAGTACATCCTCGATTTAAAAAAACATTTTTTAGTACATCCTCGATCTAAAAAAATTTTTTTAGTACATCCTCGATTTAAAAAAAATTTTTTTAGTACATCCTCGATCTAAAAAAATTTTTTTCGTACATCCTCGATTTAAAAAAAATTTTTTTAGTACATCCTCGATTTAAAAAAAGTTTTTTAGTACATCCTCGATCTAAAAAAAATTTTTTTAGTACATCCTCGATCTAAAAAAATTTTTTTAGTACATCCTCGACCTAAAAAAATTTTTTTTAGTACATCCTCGATCTAAAAAAAATTTTTTAGTACATCCTCGATTTAAAAAAAAATTTTTTAGTACATCCTCGATCTAAAAAAATTTTTTTAGTACATCCTCGATTTAAAAAAAATTTTTTTAGTACATCCTCGATCTAAAAAAATTTTTTTAGTACATCCTCGATCTAAAAAAAATTTTTTTAGTACATCCTTGATATGAAAAAATTTTTTTTAGTACATCCTCGATTTAAAAAACATTTTTTAGTACATCCTCGATCTAAAAAAATTTTTTTTAGCACATCCTCGATCTAAAAAAATTTTTTTAGTACATCCTCGATTTAAAAAAAAATTTTTTAGTACATCCTCGATCTAAAAAAATTTTTTAGTACATCCTCGATTTAAAAAAAATTTTTTAGTACATCCTCGATCTAAAAAAAATTTTTTTAGCACATCCTCGATCTAAAAAAATTTTTTTAGTACATCCTCGATTTAAAAAAAAATTTTTTAGTACATCCTCGATCTAAAAAAATTTTTTTAGTACATCCTCGATCTAAAAAAAATTTTTTTAGTACATCCTCGATCTAAAAAAATTTTTTTAGTACATCCTCGATTTAAAAAAAATTTTTTTAGTACATCCTCGATTTAGAAAAATTTTTTTAGTACATCCTCGATCTAAAAAAAATTTTTTTAGTACATCCTCGATCTAAAAAAATTTTTTTTAGTACATCCTCGACCTAAAAAAAATTTTTTTAGTACATCCTCGATCTAAAAAAATTTTTTTAGTACATCCTCGATTTAAAAAAAATTTTTTTAGTACATCCTCGATTTAAAAAAATTTTTTTAGTACATCCTCGATCTAAAAAAAATTTTTTTAGTACATCCTTGATATGAAAAAATTTTTTTTAGTACATCCTCGATTTAAAAAAAATTTTTTAGTACATCCTCGATCTAAAAAAAATTTTTTTAGTACATCCTCGATCTAAAAAAATTTTTTTAGTACATCCTCGATTTAAAAAAAATTTTTTTAGTACATCCTCGATCTAAAAAAATTTTTTTAGTACATCCTCGATCTAAAAAAAATTTTTTTAGTACATCCTCGATCTAAAAAAAATTTTTTTAGTACATCCTTGATATGAAAAAATTTTTTTTAGTACATCCTCGATTTAAAAAAAATTTTTTAGTACATCCTCGATCTAAAAAAAATTTTTTTAGCACATCCTCGATCTAAAAAAATTTTTTTAGTACATCCTCGATCAAAAAAAATTTTTTTAGTACATCCTCGATCTAAAAAAATTTTTTTAGTACATCCTCGATCTAAAAAAATTTTTTTAGTACATCCTCGATCTAAAAAAAATTTTTTTAGTACATCCTTGATATGAAAAAATTTTTTTTAGTACATCCTCGATTTAAAAAAAATTTTTTAGTACATCCTCGATCTAAAAAAAATTTTTTTAGCACATCCTCGATCTAAAAAAATTTTTTTAGTACATCCTCGATCTAAAAAAAATTTTTTTAGTACATCCTCGATCTAAAAAAAATTTTTTTAGTACATCCTCGATTTAAAAAAAATTTTTTTAGTACATCCTCGATCAAAAAAAAATTTTTTAGTACATCGTCGATCTAAAAAAATTTTTTTAGTACATCCTCGATCTAAAAAAAATTTTTTTAGTACATCCTAGATCAAAAAAAAATTTTTTTAGTACATCCTTGATATCAAAAAATTTTTTTTAGTACATCCTCGATCTAAAAAAAATTTTTTTAGTACATCCTAGATCAAAAAAAATTTTTTTAGTACATCCTCGATCAAAAAAAAATTTTTTTAGTACATCCTTGATATCAAAAAATTTTTTTTAGTACATCCTCGATCAAAAAAAATTTTTTTAGTACATCCTCGATCTAAAAAAAATTTTTTTAGTACATCCTTGATATGAAAAAAATTTTTTTAGTACATCCTCGATCAAAAAAAATTTTTTTAGTACATCCTCGATCTAAAAAAAATTTTTTTAGTACATCCTCGATCAAAAAAAATTTTTTTAGTACATCCTCGATCTAAAAAAAATTTTTTTAGTACATCCTTGATATGAAAAAAATTTTTTTAGTACATCCTCGATCAAAAAAAATTTTTTTAGTACATCCTCGATCTAAAAACAAATTTTTTAGTACATCCTTGATATGAAAAGATTTTTTTTAGTACATCCTCGATCTAAAAAAATTTTTTTAGTACATCCTCGATCAAAAAAAATTTTTTTAGTACATGCTCGATCTAAAAAAAATTTTTTTAGTACATCCTTGATATGAAAAAAATTTTTTTAGTACATCCTCGATCAAAAAAAATTTTTTTAGTACATCCTCGATCTAAAAAAAATTTTTTTAGTACATCCTTGATATGAAAAAAATTTTTTTAGTACATCCTCGATCAAAAAAAATTTTTTTAGTACATCCTCGATCTAAAAACAAATTTTTTAGTACATCCTTGATATGAAAAGATTTTTTTTAGTACATCCTCGATCTAAAAAAATTTTTTTAGTACATCCTCGATCAAAAAAAATTTTTTTAGTACATGCTCGATCTAAAAAAAATTTTTTTAGTACATCCTTGATATGAAAAAAATTTTTTTAGTACATCCTCGATCAAAAAAAATTTTTTTAGTACATCCTCGATCTAAAAAAAATTTTTTTAGTACATCCTTGATATGAAAAAAATTTGTTTAGTACATCCTTGATATGAAAAAATTTTTTTTAGTACATCCTCGATCTAAAAAAATTTTTTTAGTACATCCTTGATCTAAAAAATTTTTTTAGTACATCCTTGATATGAAAAAATTTTTTTAGTACATCCTCGATCTAAAAAAAATTTTTTTAGTACATCCTCGATCTAAAGAAAATTATGTTAGTACATCCTCGATCTAAAAAAAATTTTTTTAGTACATCCTCGATCAAAAAAAATTTTTTAAGTACATCCTCGATCTAAAAAAATTTTTTTAGTACATCCTCGATCTAAAAAAAATTTTTTTAGTACATCGACGATCTAAAAAATTTTTTTAGTACATTCTCGATCTAAAAAAAATTTTTTTAGTACATCCTTGATATGAAAAATTTTTTTTTAGTACATCGACGATCTAAAAAATTTTTTTAGTACATCCTCGATCTAAAAACAAATTTTTTAGTACATCCTTGATATGAAAAGATTTTTTTTAGTACATCCTCGATCTAAAAAAATTTTTTTAGTACATCCTCGATCAAAAAAAATTTTTTTAGTACATGCTCGATCTAAAAAAAATTTTTTTAGTACATCCTTGATATGAAAAAAATTTTTTTAGTACATCCTCGATCAAAAAAAATTTTTTTAGTACATCCTCGATCTAAAAAAAATTTTTTTAGTACATCCTTGATATGAAAAAAATTTTTTTAGTACATCCTCGATCAAAAAAAATTTTTTTAGTACATCCTCGATCTAAAAACAAATTTTTTAGTACATCCTTGATATGAAAAGATTTTTTTTAGTACATCCTCGATCTAAAAAAATTTTTTTAGTACATCCTCGATCAAAAAAAATTTTTTTAGTACATGCTCGATCTAAAAAAAATTTTTTTAGTACATCCTTGATATGAAAAAAATTTTTTTAGTACATCCTCGATCAAAAAAAATTTTTTTAGTACATCCTCGATCTAAAAAAAATTTTTTTAGTACATCCTTGATATGAAAAAAATTTTTTTAGTACATCCTTGATATGAAAAAATTTTTTTTAGTACATCTTAGATCTAAAAAAATTTTTTTAGTACATCCTCGATCTAAAAAAAATTTTTTTAGTACATCCTCGATCAAAAAAAATTTTTTAAGTACATCCTCGATCTAAAAAAATTTTTTTAGTACATCGACGATCTAAAAAATTTTTTTAGTACATTCTCGATCTAAAAAAAATTTTTTTAGTGCATCCTTGATATGAAAAAATTTTTTTTTAGTACATCGACGATCTAAAAAATTTTTTTAGTACATCCTCGATCTAAAAACAAATTTTTTAGTACATCCTTGATATGAAAAGATTTTTTTTAGTACATCCTCGATCTAAAAAAATTTTTTTAGTACATCCTCGATCAAAAAAAATTTTTTTAGTACATGCTCGATCTAAAAAAAATTTTTTTAGTACATCCTTGATATGAAAAAAATTTTTTTAGTACATCCTCGATCAAAAAAAATTTTTTTAGTACATCCTCGATCTAAAAAAAAATTTTTTAGTACATCCTTGATATGAAAAAAATTTTTTTAGTACATCCTCGATCTAAAAAAAATTTTTTTAGTACATCCTAGATCAAAAAAAAATTTTTTAGTACATCCTCGATCTAAAAAAAAATTTTTTAGTACATCCTTGATATGAAAAAAATTTTTTTAGTACATCCTCGATAAAAAAAAATTTTTTAGTACATCCTCGATGTATGAAAATTTTTTTTAGTACATCCTCGATCTAAAAAAATTTTTTTAGTACATCCTCGATCAAAAAAAATTTTTTTAGTACATCCTCGATCTAAAAAAAATTTTTTTAGTACATCCTTGATATGAAAAAAATTTTTTTAGTACATCCTCGATCTAAAAAAAATTTTTTTAGTACATCCTAGATCAAAAAAAATTTTTTTAGTACATCCTCGATCTAAAAAAAAATTTTTTAGTACATCCTTGATATGAAAAAAATTTTTTTAGTACATCCTCGATCAAAAAAAATTTTTTTAGTACATCCTCGATCTAAAAAAAATTTTTTTAGTACATCCTTGATATGAAAAAAATTTTTTTAGTACATCCTCGATCTAAAAAAAATTTTTTTAGTACATCCTAGATCAAAAAAAATTTTTTTAGTACATCCTCGATCTAAAAAAAAATTTTTTAGTACATCCTTGATATGAAAAAAAATTTTGTTAGTACATCCTCGATCTAAAAAAATTTTTTAGTACATCCTCGATCTAAAAAAAATTTTTTTAGTACATCCTTGATATGAAAAAAATTTTTTTAGTACATCCTCGATCTAAAAAAAATTTTTTTAGTACATCCTCGATCTAAAAAAAAATTTTTTAGTACATCCTTGATATGAAAAAAATTTTTTTAGTACATCCTCGATCAAAAAAAATTTTTTTAGTACATCCTCGATCTAAAAAAAATTTTTTTAGTACATCCTTGATATGAAAAAAATTTTTTTAGTACATCCTCGATCTAAAAAAAATTTTTTTAGTACATCCTAGATCAAAAAAAATTTTTTTAGTACATGCTCGATCTAAAAAAAATTTTTTTAGTACATCCTTGATATGAAAAAAATTTTTTTAGTACATCCTCGATCAAAAAAAATTTTTTTAGTACATCCTCGATCTAAAAAAAATTTTTTTAGTACATCCTTGATATGAAAAAAATTTTTTTAGTACATCCTCGATCTAAAAAAAATTTTTTTAGTACATCCTAGATCAAAAAAAATTTTTTTAGTACATCCTCGATCTAAAAAAAAATTTTTTAGTACATCCTTGATATGAAAAAAATTTTTTTAGTACATCCTCGATAAAAAAAAATTTTTTAGTACATCCTCGATGTATGAAAATTTTTTTTAGTACATCCTCGATCTAAAAAATTTTTTTTAGTACATCCTCGATCAAAAAAAATTTTTTTAGTACATCCTCGATCTAAAAAAAATTTTTTTAGTACATCCTCGATCTAAAAAAATTTTTTTAGCACATCCTCGATCTAAAAAAAATTTTTTTTGTACATCCTCGATCAAAAAAAATTTTTTTAGTACATCCTCGATCTAAAAAAAAATTTTTTAGTACATCCTTGATATGAAAAAAAATTTTGTTAGTACATCCTCGATCTAAAAAAATTTTTTAGTACATCCTCGATCTAAAAAAAATTTTTTTAGTACATCCTTGATATGAAAAAATTTTTTTAGTACATCCTCGATCAAAAAAAATTTTTTTAGTACATCCTCGATGTAAAAAAAATTTTTTTAGTACATCCTCGATCTAAAAAAATTTTTTTAGTACATCCTCGATCAAAAAAAATTTTTTAGTACATCCTCGATGTAAAAAAAAGTTTTTTAGTACATCCTGGATATGAAAAAATTTTTTTTAGTACATCCTCGATCTAAAAAAATTTTTTTAGTACATCCTCGATCAAAAAAAATTTTTTTAGTACATCCTCGATCTAAAAAAAATTTTTTTAGTACATCCTTGATATGAAAAAAATTTTTTTAGTACATCCTCGATCTAAAAAAATTTTTTTAGTACATCCTCGATCTAAAAAAAATTTTTTAGTACATCCTCGATCTAAAAAAAATTTTTTTAGTACATCCTAGATCAAAAAAATTTTTTTAGTACATCCTCGATCTAAAAAAAAAATTTTTTTAGTACATCCTCGATCTAAAAAAAAAATTTTTTTAGTACATCCTCGATCTAAAAAAATTTTTTTAGTACATCGACGATCTAAAAAATTTTTTTAGTACATTCTCGATCTAAAAAAAATTTTTTTAGTGCATCCTTGATATGAAAAAATTTTTTTTTAGTACATCGACGATCTAAAAAATTTTTTTAGTACATCCTCGATCTAAAAACAAATTTTTTAGTACATCCTTGATATGAAAAGATTTTTTTTAGTACATCCTCGATCTAAAAAAATTTTTTTAGTACATCCTCGATCAAAAAAAATTTTTTTAGTACATGCTCGATCTAAAAAAAATTTTTTTAGTACATCCTTGATATGAAAAAAATTTTTTTAGTACATCCTCGATCAAAAAAAATTTTTTTAGTACATCCTCGATCTAAAAAAAATTTTTTTAGTACATCCTGGATATGAAAAAATTTTTTTTAGTACATCCTCGATCTAAAAAAATTTTTTTAGTACATCCTCGATCAAAAAAAATTTTTTTAGTACATCCTCGATCTAAAAAAAATTTTTTTAGTACATCCTTGATATGAAAAAAATTTTTTTAGTACATCCTCGATAAAAAAAAATTTTTTAGTACATCCTCGATGTATGAAAATTTTTTTTAGTACATCCTCGATCTAAAAAAATTTTTTTAGTACATCCTCGATCAAAAAAAATTTTTTTAGTACATCCTCGATCTAAAAAAAATTTTTTTAGTACATCCTCGATCTAAAAAAATTTTTTTAGCACATCCTCGATCTAAAAAAAATTTTTTTTGTACTTCCTCGATCAAAAAAAATTTTTTTAGTACATCCTCGATCTAAAAAAAAATTTTTTAGTACATCCTTGATATGAAAAAAAATTTTGTTAGTACATCCTCGATCTAAAAAAATTTTTTAGTACATCCTCGATCTAAAAAAAATTTTTTTAGTACATCCTTGATATGAAAAAATTTTTTTAGTACATCCTCGATCAAAAAAAATTTGTTAGTACATCCTCGATGTAAAAAAAAGTTTTTTAGTACATCCTGGATATGAAAAAATTTTTTTTAGTACATCCTCGATCTAAAAAAATTTTTTTAGTACATCCTCGATCTAAAAAAATTTTTTTAGTACATCCTCGATCAAAAAAAATTTTTTTAGTACATCCTCGATCTAAAAAAAATTTTTTTAGTACATCCTCGATCTAAAAAATTTTTTTAGTACATCCTCGATCAAAAAAAATTTTTTTAGTACATCCTCGATGTAAAAAAAATTTTTTTAGTACATCCTCGATCTAAAAAAATTTTTTTAGTACATCCTCGATCAAAAAAAATTTGTTAGTACATCCTCGATGTAAAAAAAAGTTTTTTAGTACATCCTGGATATGAAAAAATTTTTTTTAGTACATCCTCGATCTAAAAAAATTTTTTTAGTACATCCTCGATCAAAAAAAATTTTTTTAGTACATCCTCGATCTAAAAAAAATTTTTTTAGTACATCCTTGATATGAAAAAATTTTTTTAGTACATCCTCGATCTAAAAAAATTTTTTTAGTACATCCTCGATCTAAAAAAAATTTTTTAGTACATCCTCGATCTAAAAAAAATTTTTTTAGTACATCCTAGATCAAAAAAATTTTTTTAGTACATCCTCGATCTAAAAAAAAAATTTTTTTAGTACATGCTTGATATGAAAAAATTTTTTTTAGTACATCCTCGATCTAAAAAAATTTTTTTAGTACATCCTCGATCTAAAAAAATTTTTTTAGTACATCCTCGATCTAAAAAAATTTTTTTAGTACATCCTCGATCTAAAAAAATTTTTTTAGTACATCCTCGATCAAAAAAAATTTTTTTAGTACATCCTAGATCAAAAAAAATTTTTTTAGTACATCCTCGATCAAAAAAAAATTTTTTTAGTACATCCTCGATCTAAAAAAAATTTTTTCAGTACATCCTTGATATGAAAACAATTTTTTTAGTACATCCTTGATCTAAAAAAATTTTTTTAGTACATCCTCGATCAAAAAAAATTTTTTTAGTACATCCTCGATCTAAAAAAAAATTTTTTAGTACATCCTTGATATGAAAAAATTTTTTCAGTACCTCCTTGATATGAAAACAATTTTTTTAGTACATCCTTGATCTAAAAAAATTTTTTTAGTACATCCTCGATCAAAAAAAAATTTTTTAGTACATCCTCGATCAAAAAAAATTTTTTTAGTACATCCTCGATCTAAAAAATTTTTTTTTAGTACAACCTTGATATGAAAAAAATTTTTTTAGTACATCCTCGATCTAAAAAAATTTTTTTAGTACATCCTCGATCTAAAAAAATTTTTTTAGTACATCCTCGATTAAAAAAAATTTTTTTAGTACATCCTCGATCAAAAAAAATTTTTTTTAGTACATCCTCGATCTAAAAAAATTTTTTTAGTACATCCTCGATTTAAAAAAATTTTTTTAGTACATCCTCGATCTAAAAAAATTTTTTTAGTACATCCTCGATCTAAAAAAATTTTTTTAGTACATCCTCGATTAAAAAAAATTTTTTTAGTACATCCTCGATCAAAAAAAATTTTTTTAGTACATCCTCGATCTAAAAAAAATTTTTTTAGTACATCCTCGATCTAAAAAAATTTTTTTAGCACATCCTCGATCTAAAAAAAATTTTTTTTGTACTTCCTCGATCAAAAAAAATTTTTTTAGTACATCCTCGATCTAAAAAAATTTTTTTAGTACATCCTCGATCTAAAAAAATTTTTTTAGTACATCCTCGATTAAAAAAAATTTTTTTAGTACATCCTCGATCAAAAAAAATTTTTTTTAGTACATCCTCGATCTAAAAAAATTTTTTTAGTACATCCTCGATTTAAAAAAATTTTTTTAGTACATCCTCGATCTAAAAAAATTTTTTAGTACATCCTCGATGTATGAAAATTTTTTTTAGTACATCCTCGATCTAAAAAAATTTTTTTAGTACATCCTCGATCAAAAAAAATTTTTTTAGTACATCCTCGATCTAAAAAAAATTTTTTTAGTACATCCTCGATCTAAAAAAATTTTTTTAGCACATCCTCGATCTAAAAAAAATTTTTTTTGTACTTCCTCGATCAAAAAAAATTTTTTTAGTACATCCTCGATCTAAAAAAAAATTTTTTAGTACATCCTTGATATGAAAAAAAATTTTGTTAGTACATCCTCGATCTAAAAAAATTTTTTAGTACATCCTCGATCTAAAAAAAATTTTTTTAGTACATCCTTGATATGAAAAAATTTTTTTAGTACATCCTCGATCAAAAAAAATTTTTTTAGTACATCCTCGATGTAAAAAAAATTTTTTTAGTACATCCTCGATCTAAAAAAATTTTTTTAGTACATCCTCGATCAAAAAATATTTGTTAGTACATCCTCGATGTAAAAAAAAGTTTTTTAGTACATCCTGGATATGAAAAAATTTTTTTTAGTACATCCTCGATCTAAAAAAATTTTTTTAGTACATCCTCGATCAAAAAAAATTTTTTTAGTACATCCTCGATCTAAAAAAAATTTTTTTAGTACATCCTTGATATGAAAAAATTTTTTTAGTACATCCTCGATCTAAAAAAATTTTTTTAGTACATCCTCGATCTAAAAAAAATTTTTTAGTACATCCTCGATCTAAAAAAAATTTTTTTAGTACATCCTAGATCAAAAAAATTTTTTTAGTACATCCTCGATCTAAAAAAAAAATTTTTTTAGTACATGCTTGATATGAAAAAATTTTTTTTAGTACATCCTCGATCTAAAAAAATTTTTTTAGTACATCCTCGATCTAAAAAAATTTTTTTAGTACATCCTCGATCTAAAAAAATTTTTTTAGTACATCCTCGATCTAAAAAAATTTTTTTAGTACATCCTCGATCAAAAAAAATTTTTTTAGTACATCCTAGATCAAAAAAAATTTTTTTAGTACATCCTCGATCAAAAAAAAATTTTTTTAGTACATCCTCGATCTAAAAAAAATTTTTTCAGTACATCCTTGATATGAAAACAATTTTTTTAGTACATCCTCGATCTAAAAAAAAATTTTTTAGTACATCCTTGATATGAAAAAAAATTTTGTTAGTACATCCTCGATCTAAAAAAAATTTTTTAGTACATCCTCGATCTAAAAAAAATTTTTTTAGTACATCCTAGATCAAAAAAATTTTTTTAGTACATCCTCGATCTAAAAAAAAAATTTTTTTAGTACATGCTTGATATGAAAAAATTTTTTTTAGTACATCCTCGATCTAAAAAAATTTTGTTAGTACATCCTCGATCTAAAAAAATTTTTTTAGTACATCCTCGATCTAAAAAAATTTTTTTAGTACATCCTCGATCTAAAAAAATTTTTTTAGTACATCCTCGATCAAAAAAAATTTTTTTAGTACATCCTAGATCAAAAAAAATTTTTTTAGTACATCCTCGATCAAAAAAAAATTTTTTTAGTACATCCTCGATCTAAAAAAAATTTTTTCAGTACATCCTTGATATGAAAACAATTTTTTTAGTACATCCTTGATCTAAAAAAATTTTTTTAGTACATCCTCGATCAAAAAAAAATTTTTTAGTACATCCTCGATCAAAAAAAATTTTTTTAGTACATCCTCGATCTAAAAAATTTTTTTTTAGTACAACCTTGATATGAAAAAAATTTTTTTAGTACATCCTCGATCTAAAAAAATTTTTTTAGTACATCCTCGATCTAAAAAAATTTTTTTAGTACATCCTCGATTAAAAAAAATTTTTTTAGTACATCCTCGATCAAAAAAAATTTTTTTTAGTACATCCTTGATATGAAAAAATTTTTTTTAATACATCCTCGATCTAAAAAAATTTTTAGTACATCTTCGATTGTTCACACTTATGACAGGCCAAGCGACACTTCGTTAAGTATACGCCGTCATTTAGTGAGTGCCAGGAGGCACTCAAATTACGGCGCTCGAGCACTCACAATGCACCCGGGGGCTATAAAAACCACTAGCGAATAAAAAATCGACTCTCTTCTGCTAAAAAAATCTTAAAACGACTTCAGGAAAATAACCAAACCACATCCGAAATCCGTAGGTTTTGTACATATGTGGTGCCGTGACCAGGAGAAGCCAAATTGCTGGTTATTTTAATTTACCGGATTCTCGTGAACACAGCGCAATTTTGACGGCGAAAACGTACGTTTTCGTACACAGCAACTCCATTCACCGTCTCCATTCACCGCGAACGAAACTACAAAAATAAATCGATCCTGCCGGCATGATGCCGTTAGATTGTCATCTCGAAGGGCAATTTTGCTTGTCTCGCTCGATCGACATGGAAAAAAATTCCTTATCGACTTTCGATCGAAACGAGACACGATAGCGATTACGAGACGCGTTGAGTTTCAGTGCCAGTTAGAGAGACTCGGCAACACCACCGAGGCAGAGGCACTCGCAAGTTAAAGGCCAAAAAAGGATGAAAAGCTGCTCGAAACATCAACGCAGCACTCAAGCTTTTTGGCACTAGGGCCGCTGGGTTGGCATTAAAAACTCCCCACCATTCGATGGTGATTACTGCTGCGAATGGCTTACATTTAGCGACACTTTTGGAGGGTCTGACAACCAGCGAATTGCCGTCCATCCAAAAATTCCATTACTTGCGAGAATCATTGCAATAAAGGGAAGCCGCTGGGATCATCGAGTCGATCACCAAAAGTGCCGCGAATTATGAGATCGCATGGAAGATATTAACTCTCTCGGTACTCGAACGAGTGTCTGTTCTGTTGAAGAAGCGTCACTTTGCAGGCTCTGTTGTCGGAATGGCCACCGTTAAGCGGGAAACCGTGCGTCGACCCTTCGATCAGCGAAAAGTGTGGATGAATTCGAGCGCCAGAAAGAGAAAAAAAGCTTTAACACATTTGGGTGAAAAAAAACAGAAGCTTAGAGCATTTACTAAGGCACAAAACTACCCGCCATTGGGAGGAACCCCAGCTTGCTTCCTTCACCACCCAAATGAAAACTCCCCAGCTTTCGAAAGCTTAGTGGCATTTTTGCAACGCCCAAAACCCTTACCATACTTCGTACCAAAGCCAAACGACACTCACTCACGCGAGTGTTCCATCCACCTCTTGCGTGAAACAACGCAACTGCCTCCTAGGGCCAACTGGAGCATAATTATCCCATGAAATGTCCACGATTCATTACTATGAAGTCCCGAAGATCGGATATCAACAAGTAACTGTCTAATGGCGCGTGTCTACCAGTCGGACCTAAGCGAGAAGAATGAGTGAACGAGAATTGAGTAAAAGGAGAGTGAGCGACCAATTTGTGTGTTTTCCCGGAGTCGTGAACCTACGCCGACATTCGGACATTCGTCGAGGCGCGTCTCGATGACAGTTTTGAACGGGACTCTGTTTTTTTTTTTACAATAACACTATTATTTCATAGCAAAAAGGAGCAATAGCTAATTGAACGTTTTTTTTGGATTTGTTTTTAGATTAGCAAAACTTTAAATATACAAACGAGTGCAATGAGCAGCACCACCACGTAAAGGTTTTTGCGTGTCCACTGCTCGGACCAAAACCAGCTAGCGAATTCCATGCGAATTTTTGGACATTTGATGCTCCGTCAACAGCTGCTGGTCCGATGGGCAACTCATTCGATAGGTGGCCCACGCGCCATTAGTTGAACGCGCACTGGAACTCTCTGGAACGATGGAACTCATTTCTAACGATCAGCTGTGTGTGAGCTGGTTTTCGGGTCCGTCGACTTTTGAAGAAAATCTCAATATATTTAGATATATTTTCTACTGAATGACAAGTACGATGTTCGAAATACAGTACACAAGCGCGGAAATACACAATTTCTGCATAAAATACAACGTCATAAGGTTGTAAAATGAGCACATCAATAAACATTTTCCATACGCTCAAACTGGACAAAACCCAACATCAACAAACCGCATCATCTTAAATGCAGTGCAGGAACACATCCGATAAAGATATCGGCAACGGTTAAGGTAAAAACCCATCCGTTTGTCTATTGACGATGATGGTAGATATGCTATTAAAATCAAACAATATTTCATGAAAGCATACGATACACGAGGATGAGCACGAGGAAAACTATCTGGACCATGTCATCAGACTCGTCTGGCTTTTGACGGACTTAAATATTAAGCATTATCGATAAAATACTCCCTAGCACTGCATAGCAATGTTTGCTGACCGAAAACTGTTATTATTTCGACGAATCGGGAGCATTTGTTGTATTTGTTTGAATACACAAATGCTGCAATGGTTCTTTGACAACGCGGTTGGCAACGGATTGATGAGATGTTTTAGTATCGAATATTGTCTGATTGTGTGTTTCTACGCTGTCCATCCAGGTATCAAATTCCGCTAATCGCTGTACTGCCCCAGAGAATCGTTTGCGATTCCGTCTTCGTCCGACAGATCTATCTGTCAGCATCAAACAGACGTTACAGGGTTACATGATTCCAGCTTAGATGACGGCGCATGAGCAAATGATGTGCAAATGTTTCGTACGTAGGGAATGAAAGATTCAACTAACCATTGAAAAACCTGTCTGCGTCGCTTCGTGCGTCGTTGGTGTTAATATGGAGAGGATGCTGAAATTGTATTGCTGAGTGACCTTTTTAAGTGATGCAAAATTTCAGAGAAAGTAACGCATAACAATTTGACTGTTGTCGGTACATTGAACATTGGTTAGAAACGGTGCCCACAGACATAGCTGCTATAAACGAGCAGGTTTTGCATGGACTTGTGCACCGAAATCGTACGAGAGTACGTGCCAGTCTAACCATTGCCATATATTTCACAGCAAGCGCGAGAAGAAAACACACAGAACGAACCGAATGAGAACGAAACGCAAAAGAAAGATCACTAGAAAGAGTGAGTGCACAACGACAGCGAATAATGAATCTGCATTAGCCAGAGAAATCAACCTCGCGTAAAGCTCTTTTATTTTGGTAATTTCTTTTACAAAGCTGCTCAGTGACAGGAGCTTTGTCCCGAGGACATCTGTATTGCGAGTTGATTTGCGTCTCGAAAGCAAGCCGAGTTTTTTTAGTTAGCCGCAAGCCGAAAAACCACGTGGCTTTCGACTTGCGTTAGTTCGTTCTTTCCAGAATTTCGGTTTTTTTTTGTTTCGCTTCCCGTTTTCTATAGCGAGCATACCCCGGTAGCTAAAATCACTCACGGCTGACGCTCATACGACGCTCTCTTGTTTTTTTTTTGTGTCGGAAAGGGCGACCGTTTTTATGCGTTGACCGGACAAATTATTCCGCTGTCGTTTCAAATTATTTTCCCACATCTTTCAAAAGAGAGATTGCCAACCCGAGCGAATCTGTGCGTATCTAATATCTAATGAACGCGTCTAATCAAAAGTACAGAAGACAACAATGCCTTTATTGTGAAGTCTAAAATGATGCATCACTTTTTTTTTGTTTCTACGAGTTTCACGGTATTTCTGATTCAAAATCACTTCCGATAAATATGTGCGGCGTCTCCCCGCAGTGTTATATTAAAAGTGTCTTCCAATGCACATGTCGTAGCGCAGACGTCTTGGAAGTAACACTGGTTTGCAACAATTTCTTGCTTTATCGTCATCATCTGGAGCATTTTCTAGTGACGTGAGTGTTGTCTCGACGTACAGCAGCATGAATCATGAAACATAAAAAAAGGAGATACTTCGATTCGAAAAAACGTAAACATTATCTCAACAAGCTTACCTTCACAGCTGGTCGAAAACTAGGGTAGCGCCGCTGCGATTTCTTTCGCTCCCTCGTTTAAAATTGCAAGCAGCAACTATCGGCGCCCGGCTCGCGAATACAATCCATCCAATGCGAAAGTACATCCTCGATCTAGAAAAAAATTTTTTAGTACATCGTCGATCTAAAAAATTTTTTTAGTACATCCTCGATCGAAAAAAATTTTTTTTAGTACATCCTCGATCTAAAAAAATTTTTTTAGTATATCCTCGATCAAAAAAAATTTTTTTTAGTACATCCTCGATTTAAAAAAATTTTTTTTAGTACATCCTCGATCTAAAAAAATTTTTGTAGCATATCCTCGATCTAAAACAATTTTTTTAGTACATCCTCTATCTAAAAAAAATTTTTTAGTACATCCTCGATCTAAAAACATTCTTTTAGTACATCCTCGATTGTGTACACTTATGACAGACAAAGCGACACTTCGTTAAGTATACGCCGTCATTTAGTGAGTGCCAGGAGGCACTCAAATTACGGCGCTCGAGCACTCACAATGCACCCGGGGGCTATAAATACCACTAGCAAAATAATAAATCGCTCTCTTCTGCTAAAAAAAACTTAAAACGACTTCAGGTAAATAACCAAGCCACATCCGAAATCCGTAGGTTTTGTACAGATGTGGTGCCGTGACCAGGAGAAGCCGAATTGCTGGTGATTTTAATTTACCGGATTCTCGTGAACACAGCGCAATTTTGACGGCGAAAACGTACGTTTTCGTACACAGCAACTCCATTCACCGTCTCCATTCACCGCGAACGAAACTACAAAAATAAATCGATCATGCCGGCATGATGCCGTTAGAATGTCCTCTCGAAGGGCAATTGTGCTTGTCTCGCTCGATCGGCATGGAAAAAAATTTCTTATCGACTTTCGATCGGAACGAGACACGATAGCGATTACGAGACGCGTTGAGATTCAGTGCCAGTTAGAAAGACTCGGCAACACCACCGAGGCAGAGGCACTCGCAAGTTAAAGGCGAAAAAAGGATGAAAAGCTCCTCGAAACATCAACGCAGCACTCAAGTTCAAGGTTGGCATCAAACTCCCCACCATTCGATGGTGATTACTGCTGCGAATGGCTTACATTTAGCGACATTTTTTGGAGGGTCTGACAACCAGCGAATTGCCGTCCATCCAAAAATTCCATTACTTGCGAGGATCATTGCCGCTGGGATACTCGAGTCGATCACCAAAAGTGCCGCGAAGTATGAGCTCGCATGGAAGAAATTAACTCTCTCGGTACTCGAACGAGTGTCTGTTCTGTTGAAGAAGCGTCACTTTGCAGGCTCTGCTGTCGGAATGGCCACCGTTAAGCGGGAAAGCCCTTCGATCAGCGAATAGTGTGGATGAATTCGAGCGCCAGAAAGAAAAAAAAGCTTTAAGACATTTGGGCGAAAAAAAAACAGAAGCTTAGAGCATTTACTAAGCCACAAAACTACCCGCCATTGGGAGGAACCCCAGCTTGCTTGCTTTCACCACCAATGAAAAACCCCAGCTTTCGAAAGCTTAGTGGCATTTTTGCAACGCCCAAAACCCTTACCATACTTCGTACCAAAGCCAAACGACACTCACTCGCGCGTGTTCCATCCACCTCTTGCGTGAAACAACGCAACTGCCTCCTAGGGCCAACTGGAGCATAATATCCCATGAAATGTCCACGATTCATTACTATGAAGTCCCGAAGCTCGGGTATCAACAAGTAACTGTCTAATGGCGCGATGTCCACCAGTCGGACCTAAGCTGGAAGAATGAGTGAACGAGAATTGAGTGAAAGGAGAGTGAGTGGACCAATTTGTGTGTTTCCAGAACGTCGTGAACCTACGCTACGCTAGCGGACATTCGTCGAGGCGCGTCTCGATGACAGTTTTGAACGGGACTCTGTTTTTTTTTACAAAAACACTATTATTTCATAGCAAAAAGGAGCAATAGCTAATTGAACGTTTTTTTTTTGGATTTGTTTTTAGATTAGCCACGTAAGTTTTGCGTGTCCCATTGCGCGGACCAAAACCAGCAAGCGAATTCCATGCAAATTTTTGACAATTTTGATGTGTCAACTCATTCGATTAGCCTTGATAGGTGGCCCACGCGCCATTAGTTGAACGCGCACTGGAACTCTCTGGAACGATGGAACTCATTTCTAACGATCAGCTGTGTGTGAGCTGGTTTTCGGGTCCGTCGACTTTTGAAGAAAATCTCAATATATTTAGATATATTTTCTACTGAATGACAAGTACGATGTTCGAAATACAGTACACAAGCGCGGAAATACACAATTTCTGCATAAAATACAACGTCATAAGGTTGTAAAATGAGCACATCAATAAACATTTTCCATACGCTCAAACTGGACAAAACCCAACATCAACAAACCGCATCATCTTAAATGCAGTGCAGGAACACATCCGATAAAGATATCGGCAACGGTTAAGGTAAAAACCCATCCGTTTGTCTATTGACGATGATGGTAGATATGCTATTAAAATCAAACAATATTTCATGAAAGCATACGATACACGAGGATGAGCACGAGGAAAACTATCTGGACCATGTCATCAGACTCGTCTGGCTTTTGACGGACTTAAATATTAAGCATTATCGATAAAATACTCCCTAGCACTGCATAGCAATGTTTGCTGACCGAAAACTGTTATTATTTCGACGAATCGGGAGCATTTGTTGTATTTGTTTGAATACACAAATGCTGCAATGGTTCTTTGACAACGCGGTTGGCAACGGATTGATGAGATGTTTTAGTATCGAATATTGTCTGATTGTGTGTTTCTACGCTGTCCATCCAGGTATCAAATTCCGCTAATCGCTGTACTGCCCCAGAGAATCGTTTGCGATTCCGTCTTCGTCCGACAGATCTATCTGTCAGCATCAAACAGACGTTACAGGGTTACATGATTCCAGCTTAGATGACGGCGCATGAGCAAATGATGTGCAAATGTTTCGTACGTAGGGAATGAAAGATTCAACTAACCATTGAAAAACCTGTCTGCGTCGCTTCGTGCGTCGTTGGTGTTAATATGGAGAGGATGCTGAAATTGTATTGCTGAGTGACCTTTTTAAGTGATGCAAAATTTCAGAGAAAGTAACGCATAACAATTTGACTGTTGTCGGTACATTGAACATTGGTTAGAAACGGTGCCCACAGACATAGCTGCTATAAACGAGCAGGTTTTGCATGGACTTGTGCACCGAAATCGTACGAGAGTACGTGCCAGTCTAACCATTGCCATATATTTCACAGCAAGCGCGAGAAGAAAACACACAGAACGAACCGAATGAGAACGAAACGCAAAAGAAAGATCACTAGAAAGAGTGAGTGCACAACGACAGCGAATAATGAATCTGCATTAGCCAGAGAAATCAACCTCGCGTAAAGCTCTTTTATTTTGGTAATTTCTTTTACAAAGCTGCTCAGTGACAGGAGCTTTGTCCCGAGGACATCTGTATTGCGAGTTGATTTGCGTCTCGCAAGCAAGCCGAGTTTTTTTAGTTAGCCGCAAGCCGAAAAACCACGTGGCTTTCGACTTGCGTTAGTTCGTTCTTTCCAGAATTTCGGTTTTTTTTTGTTTTCGCTTCCCGTTTTCTATAGCGAGCATACCCCGGTAGCTAAAATCACTCACGGCTGACGCTCTTACGACGCTCTCTTTTTTTTTTGTTTTTGTCGGAAAGGGCGACCGTTTTTATGCGTTGACCGGACAAATTATTCCGCTGTCGTTTCAAATTATTTTCCCACATCTTTCAAAAGAGAGATTGCCAACCCGAGCGAACAGATATATCTGTGCATATCTAATATCTAATGAACGCGTATCAAAAGTACAGAAGACAACAATGCCTTTATTGTGAAGTCTAAAATGATGCATCACTTTGTTTTTGTTTCTATGATTTCACGGTATTTCTGATTCAAAATCACTTCCGATAAATATGTGCGGCGTCTCCCCGCAGTGTTATATTAAAAGTGTCTTCCAATGCACATGTCGTAGCGCAGACGTCTTTGAAGTAACACTGTTTTGCAACAATTTCTTGCTTTATCGTCATCATCTGGAGCATTTTCTAGTGACGTGAGTGTTGTCTCGACGTACAGCAGCATGAATCATGAAACATAAAAAAAGTAGATACTTCGATTCCAAAAAACGTAAACATTATCTCAACAAGCTTACCTTCACAGCTGGTCGAAAACTAGGGTAGCGCCCCCTGCGATTTCTTTCGCTCCCTCGTTTAGAATTGCAAGCAGCAACTATCGGCGCCCGGCTTGCGAATACAATCCATCCAATGCGAAAGTACATCCTCGATCTAAAAAAAAATTTTTTTAGTACATCCTCGATCAAAAAAAATTTTTTTACTACATCCTCGATCTAAAAAAAATTTTTTTAGTACATCCTCGATCTAAAAAAATTTTTTTAGTACATCCTCGATCTAAAAAAATTTTTTAGTACATCCTCGATCTAAAAAAAATTTTTTTAGTACATCCTCGATTTAAAAAAAAATTTTTTTAGTACATCCTCGATCTAAAAAAATTTTTTTAGTACATCCTCGATCAAAAAAAATTTTTTTAGTACATCCTCGATTTAAAAAAAAATTTTCTAGTACATCCTCGATCAAAAAAAATTTTTTTAGTACATCCTCGATCTAAAAAAAAAAAATTTAGTACATCCTTGATATGAAAATAATTTTTTTAGTACATCCTCGATTTAAAAAAATTTTTTTAGTACATCCTCGATCTAAAAAAATTTTTTTAGTACATCCTCGATTTAAAAAAAATTTTTTTAGTACATCCTCGATCTAAAAAAATTTTTTTAGTACATCCTCGACCTAAAAAAATTTTTTTTAGTACATCCTCGATCTAAAAAAATTTTTTTAGTACATCCTCGATCTAAAAAAAATTTTTTTAGTACATCCTCGATCTAAAAAAATTTTTTTAGTACATCCTCGATTTAAAAAAAATTTTTTTAGTACATCCTCGATCTAAAAAAATTTTTTTAGTACATCCTCGATTTAAAAAAAATTTTTTTAGTACATCCTCGATTTAAAAAAATTTTTTTAGTACATCCTCGATCTAAAAAAATTTTTTTAGTACATCCTCGATTTAAAAAAAATTTTTTTAGTACATCCTCGATCTAAAAAAATTTTTTTAGTACATCCTCGACCTAAAAAAATTTTTTTTAGTACATCCTCGATCAAAAAAAATTTTTTTAGTACATCCTCGATCTTAAAAAATTTTTTTAGTACATCCTCGATCTAAAAAAAATTTTTTTAGTACATCCTGGATCTAAAAAATTTTTTTTAGTACATCCTCGATCTAAAAAAATTTTTTTAGTACATCCTCGATTTAAAAAAAATTTTTTTAGTACATCCTCGATCTAAAAAAATTTTTTTAGTACATCCTCGATTTAAAAAAAATTTTTTTAGTACATCCTCGATCTAAAAAAATTTTTTTAGTACATCCTCGATCTAAAAAAAATTTTTTTAGTACATCCTCGATCAAAAAAAAATGTTTTTAGTACATCCTCGATCTTAAAAATTTTTTTAGTACATCCTCGATCTAAAAAAATTTTTTTAGTACATCCTCGATCTAAAAAAAAATTTTTTAGTACATCCTCGATCTAAAAAATTTTTTTTAGTACATCCTCGATCAAAAAAAATTTTTTTAGTACATCCTCGATCTAAAAAAAATTTTTTTAGTACATCCTCGATCTAAAAAAATTTTTTTAGTACATCCTCGATCTAAAAAAAAATTTTTTAGTACATCCTTGATATGAAAAAAATTTTTTTAGTACATCCTCGATCTAAAAAAAATTTTTTTAGTACATCCTCGATCTAAAAATATTTTTTTAGTACATCCTCGATCTAAAAAAAATTTTTTAGTACATCCTTGATCAAAAAAAAATTTTTTAGTACATCCTCGATCAAAAAAAATTTTTTTAGTACATCCTCGATCTAAAAAAAATTTTTTTAGTACATCCTTGATATGAAAAAATTTTTTTTAGTACATCCTTGATATGAAAAAAATTTTTTTAGTACATCCTCGATCTAAAAAAATTTTTTTAGTACATCCTTGATATGAAAAAAATTTTTAGTACATCCTCGATTGTTTACACTTCATTACAGGCCAAGCGACACTTCGTTAAGTATACGCCGTCAGTTAGTGAGTGCCAGGAGGCACTCAAATTACGGCGCTCGAGCACTCACAATGCACCCGGGGGCTATAAATACCACTAGCGAATAATAAATCGCTCTCTTCTGCTATAAACATCTTAAAACGACTTCAGGAAAATAACCAAGCCACATCCGAAATCCGTAGGTTTTGTACATATCTGGTGCCGTGACCAGGAGAAGCCGAATTGCTGGTGATTTCCATTTACCGGATTCTCGTGAACACAGTGCAATTTTGACGGCGAAAACGTACGTTTTCGTACACAGCAACTCCATTCACCGTCTCCATTCACCGCGAACGAAACTACAAAAATAAATCGATCATGCCGGCATGATGCCGTTAGATTGTCATCTCGAAGGGCAATTGTGCTTGTCTCGCTCGATCGACATGGAAAAAAATTCCTTATCGACTTTCGATCGGAACGAGACACGGCAGAGATAACGAGACGCGTTGAGATTCAGTGCCAGTTAGAAAGATTCGGCAACACCACCGAGGCGGAGGCACTCGCAAGTTAAAGGCTCAAAAAGGATGGAAGCTTCTCGAAACATCAACGCAGCACTCAAGCTTTTTGGCACTAGGGCCGCTGGGTTGGCATCAAACTCCCGACCATTCGATGGTGATTACTGCTGCGAATGGCTTACGTTTAGCGACACTTTTGGAGGGTCTGACAACCAGCGAATTGCCGTCCATTGCCAAAAATTCCATTACTTGCGAGCATCATTGCAGTAAAGGGAAGCCGCTGGGATACTCGAGTCGATCACCAAAAGTGCCGCGAAGTATGAGATCGCATGGAAGATAGTAACTCTCTCGGTACACGAACGAGTGTCTGTTCTGTTGAAGAAGCGTCACTTTGCAGGCTCTGCTGTCGGAATGGCCACCGTTAAGCGGGAAACCGTGCGTCGACCCTTCGATCAGCGAATAGTGTGGATGAATTCGAGCGCCAGAAAGAGAAAAAAAGCTTTAACACATTTGGGTGAAAAAAAACAGAAGCTTAGAGCATTTACTAAGGCACAAAACTACCCGCCATTGGGAGGAACCCCAGCTTGCTTCCTTCACCACCCAAATGAAAACTCCCCAGCTTTCGAAAGCTTAGTGGCATTTTTGCAACGCCCAAAACCCTTACCATACTTCGTACCAAAGCCAAACGACACTCACTCACGCGAGTGTTCCATCCACCTCTTGCGTGAAACAACGCAACTGCCTCCTAGGGCCAACTGGAGCATAATTATCCCATGAAATGTCCACGATTCATTACTATGAAGTCCCGAAGATCGGATATCAACAAGTAACTGTCTAATGGCGCGTGTCTACCAGTCGGACCTAAGCGAGAAGAATGAGTGAACGAGAATTGAGTAAAAGGAGAGTGAGCGACCAATTTGTGTGTTTTCCCGGAGTCGTGAACCTACGCCGACATTCGGACATTCGTCGAGGCGCGTCTCGATGACAGTTTTGAACGGGACTCTGTTTTTTTTTTTACAATAACACTATTATTTCATAGCAAAAAGGAGCAATAGCTAATTGAACGTTTTTTTTGGATTTGTTTTTAGATTAGCAAAACTTTAAATATACAAACGAGTGCAATGAGCAGCACCACCACGTAAAGGTTTTTGCGTGTCCACTGCTCGGACCAAAACCAGCTAGCGAATTCCATGCGAATTTTTGGACATTTGATGCTCCGTCAACAGCTGCTGGTCCGATGGGCAACTCATTCGATAGGTGGCCCACGCGCCATTAGTTGAACGCGCACTGGAACTCTCTGGAACGATGGAACTCATTTCTAACGATCAGCTGTGTGTGAGCTGGTTTTCGGGTCCGTCGACTTTTGAAGAAAATCTCAATATATTTAGATATATTTTCTACTGAATGACAAGTACGATGTTCGAAATACAGTACACAAGCGCGGAAATACACAATTTCTGCATAAAATACAACGTCATAAGGTTGTAAAATGAGCACATCAATAAACATTTTCCATACGCTCAAACTGGACAAAACCCAACATCAACAAACCGCATCATCTTAAATGCAGTGCAGGAACACATCCGATAAAGATATCAGCAACGGTTAAGGTAAAGACCCATCCGTTTGTCTATTGACGATGATGGTAGATATGCTATTAAAATCAATCGATATTTCATGAAAGCATACGATATACGAGGATGAGCACGAGGAAAACTTCAACCATCTGCACCATGTAATAGACTCGTCTGGCTTTTGACGGACTTAAATATTAAGCATTATCGATAAAATACTCCATAACAATGTTTGCTGACCGAAAACTGCTATTAATTTTACGAATCGAGAGTATTTGTTGTATTTGTTTGAATACACAAATGCTGCAATGGTTCTTTGACAACGCGGTTGGCAACGGATTGATGAGATGTTTTAGTATCGAATATGGTCTGATTGTGTGTTTCTACGCTGTCCATCCAGGTATCAAATTCTGCTAATCGCTGTACTACCCCAGATAATCGTTTGCGATTCCGTCTTCGTCCGACAGATCTATCTGTAAGCATCAAACAGAAGTTACAGGGCTACATGATTCCAGCTTAGATGACGGCGCATGAGCAAATGATGTGCAAATGTTTCGTACGTAGGGAATGAAAGCTCCAACTAACCATTGAAAAACCTGTCTGCGTCGCTTCGTGCGTCGTTGGTGTTAATATGGAGAGGATGCTGAAATAATGTTACAATATTGTATTGCTGAGTGACCTTTTTAAGTGATGCTAAATTTCAGATAAAGTAACGCAAAACAATTTGCCTGTTGTCGGTACATTGAACATTGGTTAGAAACGGTGCCCACAGACATAGCTGCTGTAGACGAGCAGGTTTTGCATGGACTTGTGCACCGAAATCGTACGAGAGTACGCGCCAGTCTAACCATTGCCATATATTTCACAGCAAGCGCGAGAAGAAAACACACAGAACGAACCGAATGAGAACGAAACGCAAAAGAAAGATCACTAGAAAGAGTGAGTGCACAACGACAGCGACTAATGAATCTGCATTAGCCAGAGAAATCAACCTCGCGTAAAGCTCCCTTTTTTTGGTAATTTCTTTTACAAAGCTGCTCAGTGACAGGAGCTTTGTCCCGAGGACGTCTGTATTGCGAGTTGATTTGCGTCTCGAAAGCAAGCCGAATTTTTTTTTTAGCCGCAAGCCGAAAAACCACGTGGCTTTCGACTTGCGTTAGTTCGTTCTTTCCAGAATTTCGGTTTTTTTTTTGTTTCGCTTCCCGTTTTCTATAGGGAGCATACCCCGGTAGCTAAAATCACTCACGGCTGACGCTCATACGACGCTCTCTTTCTTTTTTTTTTTGTTCGGAAAGGGCGACCGTTTTTATGCGTTGACCGGACAAATTATTCCGCTGTCGTTTCAAATTATTTTCCCACATCTTTCAAAAGAGAGATTGCCAACCCGAGCGAACAGATATATCTGTGCGTACGGTGGCGCGCTCTCTCGCTCTCTATCTAATGAACGCGTATCAAAAGTACAGAAGACAACAATGCCTTTATTGTAAAGTCTAAAATGATGCATCACTTTGTTTTTGTTTCTACGAGTTTCACGGTATTTCTGATTCAAAATCACTTCCGATAAATATGTGCGGCGTCTCCCCGCAGTGTTATATTAAAAGTGTCTTCCAATGCACATGTCGTAGCGCAGACGTCTTTGAAGTAGCACTGTTTTGCAACAATTTCTTGCTTTATCGTCATCATCTGGAGCATTTCCAGTGACGTGAGTGTTGTCTCGACGTACAGCAGCATGAATCATGAAACATAAAAAAAGTAGATACTTCGATTCGAAAAAACGTAAACATTATCTCAACTAGCTTACCTTCACAGCTGGTCGAAAACTAGGGTAGCGCCCCTGCGATTTCTTTCGCTCCTTCGTTTAGAATTGCAAGCAGCAACTATCGGCGCCCGGCTTGCGAATACAATCCATCCAATGCGAAAGTACATCCTTGATATGAAAAAAATTTTTTTAGTACATCCTCGATCTAAAAAAATTTTTTTAGTACATCCTTGATATGAAAAAAATTTTTTTATACATCCTCGATCTAAAAAAATTTTTTTTAGTACATCCTCGATCTAAAAAAATCCAAAAAAAACAACTGCACTAGATCACTTTTGAGCAACGTAAAATGAACTAGGTAAAATAAACTCTCAAAAAAAAAACGAATAAAAACAGTAGCAAACAGAACAGCGCCAAGGATAGACAGTTTATACGATCACGGTAACGGTGAATTTTCTGAACATCACAGCCAGTACATAATTGAGAATTTCTCACATTCTTAAAAAATTTTTTAGTACATCCTTGATATGAAAAAAAATTTTTGGTACATCCTCGATCTAAAAAAATTGTTTGAGTACATCCTCGATCTAAAAAAAATTTTTTTAGTACATCCTCGATCTAAAAAAAATTTTTTTAGTACATCTTCGATCTAAAAAAAAATTTTTTAGTACATCCTCGATCTAAAAAAAATTTTGTTAGTACATCCTCGATTTAAAAAAAAAATTTTCTAGTACGTCCTCGATCTAAAAAAAATTTTTTTAGTACAGCCTCGATCTAAAAAAAATTTTTTTAGTACATCCTCGATTTAAAAAAAATTTTTTTAGTACATCCTCGATCTAAAAAAAATTTTTTTAGTACATCCTCGATTAAAAAAAATTTTTTTAGTACATCCTTGATATGAAAAAAATTTTTTTATTACATCCTCGATTTAAAAAATTTTTTTAGTACATCCTCGATCTTAAAAAAATTTTTTTGGTACATCGTCGATTTAAAAAAAATTTTTAGTACATCCTCGATCTAAAAAAAATATTTTTAGTACATCCTCGATCTAAAAAAAATTTTTTTAGTACATCCTCGATCTAAAAAAAAGTTTTTTAGTACATCCTCGATCAAAAAAAATTTTTTAGTACATCCTCGATCTAAAAAAAATTTTTTTAGTACATCCTTGATATGAAAAATTTTTTTAGTACATCCTCGATCTAAAAAAAATTTTTTTAGTACATCCTCGATCTAAAGAAAATTTTTGTAGTACATCCTCGATCAAAAAAAATTTTTTTAGTACATCCTCGTTCAAAAAAAAATTTTTTAGTACATCCTCGATCAAAAAAAATTTTTTTAGTACATCCTAGATCAAACAAAATTTTTTTAGTACATCCTCGATCTAAAAAAAATTTTTTTAGTACATCCTCGATTAAAAAAAATTTTTTTAGTACATCCTTGATATGAAAAAAATTTTTTTATTACATCCTCGATTTAAAAAATTTTTTTAGTACATCCTCGATCTTAAAAAAATTTTTTTGGTACATCGTCGATTTAAAAAAAATTTTTAGTACATCCTCGATCTAAAAAAAATATTTTTAGTACATCCTCGATCTAAAAAAAATTTTTTTAGTACATCCTCGATCTAAAAAAAAGTTTTTTAGTACATCCTCGATCAAAAAAAATTTTTTAGTACATCCTCGATCTAAAAAAAATTTTTTTAGTACATCCTTGATATGAAAAATTTTTTTAGTACATCCTCGATCTAAAAAAAATTTTTTTAGTACATCCTCGATCTAAAGAAAATTTTTTTAGTACATCCTCGATCAAAAAAAATTTTTTTTTGTACTTCCTCGATCTAAAAAAAATTTGTTTAGTACATCCTTGATATGAAAAAATTTTTTTTAGTACATCCTCGATCTAAAAAAATTTTTTTAGTACATCCTCGATCAAAAAAAATTTTTTTAGTACATCCTTGATATAAAAAAAATTTTTTTAGTACATCCTCGATCCAAAAAAATTTTTTTTAGTACATCCTTGATCTAAAAAAAATTTTTTTAGTACATCCTCGATCTAAAGAAATTTTTTTTGTACATCCTCGATCTAAAAAAAATTTTTTTAGTACATCCTTGATATGAAAAAAATTTTTTTAGTACATCATCGATCTAAAAAAAATTTTTATAGTACATCCTCGATCTAAAAAAATTTTTGTTAGTACATCCTCGATCTGAAAAAATTTTTTTAGTACATCCTCGATCTAAAAAAATATTTTTTAGTACATCCTTGATCTAAAAAAAATTTTTTTTAGTCCATCCTCGATCTAAAAAAATTTTTTTAGTACATCCTTGATCTAAAAAAAATTTTTTTGGTACATCCTCGATCTAAAAAAAATTTTTTTAGTACATCCTTGATATGAAAAAAATTTTTTTAGTACATCATCGATCTAAAAAAAATTTTTATAGTACATCCTCGATCTAAAAAAAATTTTTTTAGTACATCCTCGATCTAAAAAAAATTTTTTTAGTACATCCTTGATATGAAAAAAAATTTTTAGTACATCCTCGATCAAAAAAACCTTTTTTTAGTATATCCTCGATCTAAAAAAATTTTTTTAGTACATCCTCGATCAAAAAAAATTTTTTTAGTACATCCTCGACCTAAAAAAAATTTTTTTAGTACATCCTTGATATGAAAAAATTTTTTTAGTACATCCTCGATCAAAAAAAATTTTTTTTAGTATATCCTCGATCTAAAAAAATTTTTTTAGTACATCCTCGATTGTTTACACTTCATGACAGGCAAAGCGACACTTCGTTAAGTTTACGCCGTCATTTAGTGAGTGCCAGGAGGCACTCAAATTACGGCGCTCGAGCACTCACAATGCACCCGGGGGCTATAAATACCACTAGCAAAATAATAAATCGACTCTCTTTTGCTAAAAAAAACTTAAAACGACTTCAGGAAACTAACCAAGCCACATCCGAAATCCGTAGGTTTTGTACAGATGTGGTGCCGTGTTCCAGGAGAAGCCGAATTGCTGGTTATTTCCATTTACCGGATTCTCGTGAACACAGTGCAATTTTGACGGCGAAAACGTACGTTTTCGTACACAGCAACTCCATTCACCGGCTCCATTCACCGCGAACGAAACTACAAAAATAAATCGATCCTGCCGGCATGATGCCGTTAGATTGTCATCTCGAAGGGCAATTTTGCTTGTCTCGCTCGATCGACATGGAAAAAAATTCCTTATCGACTTTCGATCGAAACGAGACACGATAGCGATTACGAGACGCGTTGAGTTTCAGTGCCAGTTAGAGAGACTCGGCAACACCACCGAGGCAGAGGCACTCGCAAGTTAAAGGCCAAAAAGGATGAAAAGCTCCTCGAAACATCAACGCAGCACTCAAGCTTTTTGGCACTAGGGCCGCTGGGTTGGCATTAAAAACTCCCCACCATTCGATGGTGATTACTGCTGCGAATGGCTTACATTTAGCGACACTTTTTGGAGGGTCTGACAACCAGCGAATTGCCGTCCATCCCAAAAATTCCATTACTTGCGAGCATCATTGCAAAAAAGCGAAGCCGCTGGGAGCATCGAGTCGATCACCAAAAGTGCCGCGAATTATGAGCTCGCATGGAAGATATTAACTCTCTCGGTACTCGAACGAGTGTCTGTTCTGTTGAAGAAGCGTCACTTTGCAGGCTCTGTTGTCGGAATGGCCACCGTTAAGCGGGAAAGCCCTTCGATCAGCGAATAGTGTGGATGAATTCGAGTGCCAGAAAGAAAAAAAAAAGCTTTAACACATTTGGGTGAAAAAAAACAGAAGCTTAGAGCATTTGCTAAGGCACAAAACTACCCGCCATTGGGAGGAACCCCAGCTTGCTTGCTTTCACCCAAATGAAAACTCTCCAGCTTTCGAAAGCTTAGTGGCATTTTTGCAACTCCCAAAACCCTTACCATACTTCGTACCAAAGCCAAACGACACTCACTCGCGCGTGTTCCATCCACCTCTTGCGTGATACAACGCAACTGCCTCCTAGGGCCAACTGGAGCATAATTATCCCATGAAATGTCCACGATTCGTTACTATGAAGTCCCGAAGCTCGGGTATCAACAAGTAACTGTCTAATGGCGCGTGTCCACCATTCGGACCTAAGCGAGAAGAATGAGTGAACGAGAATTGAGTAAAAGGAGAGTGAGCGACCAATTTGTGTGTTTTCCCGGAGTCGGACATTCGTCGGACATTCGTCGAGGCGCGTCTCGATGACAGTTTTGAACGGGACTCTGTTTTTTTTTTCAATAACACTATCATTTCATAGCAAAAAGGAGCAATAGCTAATTGAACGTTTTTTTGGATTTGTTTTTAGATTAGCAAAAATTTAAATATACAAAACGAGTGCAATGAGCAGCACCACCACGTAAAGGTTTTGCGTGTCCCATTGCTCGGACCAAAACCGGCAAGCGAATTCCATGCGAATTTTTGACAATTTTGATGTGTCAACTCATTCGTTTAGCCTTGATAGGTGGCCCACGCGCCATTAGTTGAACGCGCACTGGAACTCTCTGGAACGATGGAACTCTTTTGTAACGATCAGCTGTGTGTTTGCTGGTTTTCGGGTCCGTCGACTTTTGAAGAAAATCTCAATATTCAGATAATTTTTTCTACTGAATGACAAGTACGATGTTCGAAATACAGTATACAAGCGCGGAAATACACAATTTCTGCATAAAATACAACGTCATAAGGTTGAAAAATGAGCACATCAATAAACATTTTCCATACGCTCGCACTGGACAAAACCCAACATCAACAAACCATAGCATCTTAAATGCAGTGCAGGAACACATCCGATAAAGATATCAGCAACGGTTAAGGTAAAAACCCATCCGTTTGTCTATTGACGGTGATGGTAGATATGCTATTAAAATCAAACAATATTTCATGAAAGCATACGAATACGAAGATGAGCACGAGGAAAACTATCTGGACCATGTCATCAGACTCGTCTGGCTTTTGACGGACTGAAATATTAAGCATTATCGATAAAATACTCCCTAGCACTGCATAGCAATGTTTGCTGACCGAAAAACTGCTATTAATTTTACGAATCGAGAGTATTTGTTGTATTTGTTTGAATACACAAATGCTGCAATGGTTCTTTGACAACGCGGTTGGCAACGGATTGATGAGATGTTTTAGTATCGAATATTGTCTGATTGTGTGTTTCTACGCTGTCCATCCAGGTATCAAATTCTGCTAATCGCTGCACTACCCCAGATAATCGTTTGCGATTCCGTCTTCGTCCGACAGATCTATCTGTAAGCATCAAACAGAAGTTACAGGGTTACATGATTCCAGCTTAGATGACGGCGCATGAGCAAATGATGTGCAAATGTTTCGTACGTAGGGAATGAAAGCTCCAACTAACCATTGAAAAACCTGTCTGCGTCGCTCCGTGCGTCGTTGGTGTTAATCTGGAGAGGATGCTGAAATAATGTTACAATATTGTATTGCTGAGTGACCTTTTTAAGTGATGCTAAATTTCAGATAAAGTAACGCATAACAATTTGACTGTTGTCGGTACATTGAACATTGGTTAGAAACGGTGCCCACAGACATAGCTGCTATCGACGAGCAGGTTTTGCATGGACTTGTGCACCGAAATCGTACGAGAGTACGCGCCAGTCTAACCATTGCCATATATTTCACAGCAAGCGCGAGAAGAAAACACACAGAACGAACCGAATGAGAACGAAACGCAAAAGAAAGATCACCCTCCAGTGAGTGCACAACGACAGCGAATAATGAATCTGCATTAGCCAGAGAAATCAACCTCGCGTAAAGCTCCCTTTTTTTGGTAATTTCTTTTACAAAGCTGCTCAGTGACAGGAGCTTTGTCCCGAGGACATCTGTATTGCGAGTTGATTTGCGTCTCGAAAGCAAGCCGAGTTTTTTTTAGTTAGCCGCAAGCCGAAAAACCACGTGGCTTTCGACTTGCGTTAGTTCGTTCTTTCCAGAATTTCGGTTTTTTTTTGTTTTTTCGTTTCCCGTTTTCTATAGGGAGCATACCCCGGTAGCTAAACTCACTCACGGCTGACGCTCATACGACGCTCTCTTTTTTTTTTTTTTTTGTCGGAAAGGGCGACCGTTTTTATGCGTTGACCGGACAAATTATTCCGCTGTCGTTTCAAATTATTTTCCCACATCATTCAAAAGAGAGATTGCCAACCCGAGCGAACAGATATATCTGTGCATATCTAATATCTAATGAACGCGTCTATTCAAAAGTACAGAAGACAACAATGCCTTTATTATGAAGTCTAAAATGATGCATCACTTTGTTTTTGTTTCTACGAGTTTCACGGTATTTCTGATTCAAAATCACTTCCGATAAATATGTGCGGCGTCTCTCCGCAGTGTTATATTAAAAGTGTCTTCCAATGCACATGTCGTAGCGCAGACGTCTTTGAAGTGACACTGTTTTGCAACAATTTCTTGCTTTATCGTCATCATCTGGAGCATTTCCAGTGACGTGAGTGTTGTCTCGACGTACAGCAGCATGAATCATGAAACATAAAAAAAGTAGATACTTCGATTCGAAAAAACGTAAACATTATCTCAACAAGCTTACCTTCACAGCTGGTCGAAAACTAGGGTAGCGCCCCCTGCGATTTCTTTCGCTCCCTCGTTTAGAATTGAGAGCAGCAATTATCGGCGCCCGGCTTGCGAATACAATCCATCCAATGCGAAAGTACATCCTCGATCTAAAAAAAATTTTTTTAGTACATCCTTGATATGAAAAAAAATTTTTTAGTACATCCTCGATCTAAAAAATTTTTTTAGTACATCCTCGATCTAAAAAAATTTTTTTAGTATATCCTCGATATGAAAAAAAATTTTTTAGTACATCCTCGATCTAAAAAATTTTTTTAGTACATCCTCGATCTAAAAAAATTTTTTTAGTATATCCTCGATATGAAAAAAATTTTTTTAGTACATCCTCGATCAAAAAAAATTTTTTTAGTACATCCTCGATCTAAAAAAATTTTTTTAGTACATCCTCGATCTAAAAAAAATTTTTTTAGTACATCCTTGATATGAAAAAAATTTTTTTAGTACATCCTCGATCTAAAAAAAATTGTTTTGGTACATCCTCGATTGTTTACACTTATGACAGGCCAAGCGACACTTCGTTAAGTTTACGCCGTCATTTAGTGAGTGCCAGGAGGCACTCAAATTACGGCGCTCGAGCACTCACAATGCACCCGGGGGCTATAAATACCACTAGCAAAATAATAAATCGACTCTCTTCTGCTAAAAAAAACTTAAAACGACTTCAGGTAACTAACCAAGCCACATCCGAAATCCGTAGGTTTTGTACAGATGTGGTGCCGTGACCAGGAGAAGCCGAATTGCTGGTTATTTTAATTTACCGGATTCTCGTGAACACAGTGCAATTTTGACGGCGAAAACGTACGTTTTCGTACACAGCAACTCCATTCACCGTCTCCATTCACCGCGAACGAAACTACAAAAATAAATCGATCATGCCGGCATGATGCCGTTAGATTGTCATCTCGAAGGGCAATGGTGCTTGTCTCGCTCGATCGACATGCGAAAAAAATTCCTTCTCGACTTTCTATCGCAACGAGACACGATAGCGATAACGAGACGCGTTGAGATTCAGTGCCAGTTAGAAAGACTCGGCAACACCACCGAGGCGGAGGCACTCGCAAGTTAAAGGCCAAAAAGGATGAAAAGCTGCTCGAAACATCAACGCAGCACTCAAGCTTTTTGGCACTAGGGCCGCTGCAATGGCTTACATTTAGCGACATTTTTTGGAGGGTCTGACAACCAGCGAATTGCCGTCCATTGCCAAAAATTCCATTACTTGCGAGGATCATTGCAATAAAGGGAAGTCGCCAAGAACATCGAGTCGATCACCAAAAGTGCCGCGAATTATGAGCTCGCATGGAAGATAGTAACTCTCTCGGTACTCGAACGAGTTCTGTTCTGTTGAAGAAGCGTCACTTTGCAGGCTCTGTTGTCGGAATGGCCACCGTTAAGCGGGAAAGCCCTTCATCAGCTAGTGTGGATGAATTCGAGTGCCAGAAAGAGAAAAAAAGGCTTTAACACATTTGGGTGAAAAAAAAATACAGAAGCTTAGAGCATTTACTAAGGCACAAAACTACCCGCCATTGGGAGGAACCCCAGCTTGCTTGCTTTCACCACCAATGAAAACCCCAGCTTTCGAAAGCTTAGTGGCATTTTTGCAACGCCCAAAACCCTTACCATACTTCGTACCAAAGCCAAACGACACTCACTCGCGCGTGTTCCATCCACCTTTTGCGTGATACAACGCAACTGCCTCCTAGGGCCAACTGGAGCATAATATCCCATGAAATGTCCACGATTCATTACTATGAAGTCCCGAAGCTCGGGTAGCAACAAGTAACTGTCTAATGGCGCGTGTCCACCATTCGGACCTAAGCTGGAAGAATGAGTGAACGAGAATTGAGTAAAAGGAGAGTGAGTGGACCAATTTGTGTGTTTTCCCGGAGTCGTGAACCTACGCTACGCTAGCGGACATTCGTCGAGGCGCGTCTCGATGACAGTTTTGAACGGGACTCTGTTTTTTTTTACACAATAACACTATTATTTCATAGCAAAAAGGAGCAATAGCTAATTGAACGTTTTTTTGGATTTGTTTTTAGATTAGCAAAAAACTAAATATACAAAACGAGTGCAATGAGCAGCACCACCACGTAAAGGTTTTGCGTGTCCCATTGCTCGGACCAAAACCGGCAAGCGAACTCCATGCAAATTTTTGGACATTTGATGCTCCGTCAACAGCTGCTGGTCCAATGGGCAACTCATTCGATTAGCCTTGATAGGTGGCCCACGCGCCATTAGTTGAACGCGCACTGGAACTTTCTGGAACGATGGAACTCTTTTATAACGATCAGCTGTGTGAGCTGGTTTTCGGGTCCGTCGACTTTTGAAGCAAATCTCAATATTCAGAAATATTTTCTACTGAATGACAAGTACGATGTTCGAAATACAGTATACAAGCACGGAAATACACAATTTCTGCATAAAATACAACGTCATAAGGTTGAAAAATGAGCACATCAATAAACATTTTCCATACGCTCAAACTGGACAAAACCCAACATCAACAAACCGCATCATCTTAAATGCAGTGCAGGAACACATCCGATAAAGATATCGGCAACGGTTAAGGTAAAGACCCATCCGTTTGTCTATTGACGATGATGGTAGATATGCTATTAAAATCAAACAATATTTCATGAAAGCATACGATACACGAAGATGAGCACGAGGAAAACTTCAACCATCTGGACCATGTCATCAGACTCGTCTGGCTTTTGACGGACTTAAATATTAAGCATTATCGATAAAATACTCCCTAGCACTGCATAGCAATGTTTGCTGACCGAAAACTGCTATTATTTCGACGAATCGAGAGTATTTGTTGTATTTGTTTGAATACACAAATGCTGCAATGGTTCTTTGACAACGAGGTTGGCAACGGATTGATGAGATGTTTTAGTATCGAATATTGTCTGATTGTGTGTTTCTACGCTGTCCATCCAGGTATCAAATTCTGCTAATCGCTGTACTACCCCAGATAATCGTTTGCGATTCCGTCGTCGTCCGACAGATCTATCTGTCAGCATCAAACAGAAGTTACAGGGTTACATGGTTCCAGCTTAGATGACGGCGCATGAGCAAATGATGTGCAAATGTTTCGTACGTAGGGAATGAAAGCTTCAACTAACCATTGAAAAACCTGTCTGCGTCGTTGGTGTTAATATGGAGAGGATACTGAAATAATGTTACAATATTGTGTTGCTGAGTGACCTTTTTAAGTGATGCTAAATTTCAGAGAAAGTAACGCATAACAATTTGACTGTTATCGGTACATTGAACATTGGTTAGAAACGGTGCCCACAGACATAGCTGCTATAGACGTGCAGGTTTTGCATATATTGCCATATATTTCACAGCAAGCGCGAGAAGAAAACACACAGAACGAACCGAATGAGAACGAAACGCAAAAGAAAGATCACCCTCCAGTGAGTGCACAACGACAGCGAATAATGAATCTGCATTAGCCAGAGAAATCAACCTCGCGTAAAGCTCTTTTATTTTGGTAATTTCTTTTACAAAGCTGCTCAGTGACAGGAGCTTTGTCCCGAGGACATCTGTATTGCGAGTTGATTTGCGTCTCGAAAGCAAGCCGAGTTTTTTTTAGTTAGCCGCAAGCCGAAAAACCACGTGGCTTTCGACTTGCGTTAGTTCGTTCTTTCCAGAATTTCGGTTTTTTTTTGTTTTTTCGTTTCCCGTTTTCTATAGGGAGCATACCCCGGTAGCTAAACTCACTCACGGCTGACGCTCATACGACGCTCTCTTTTTTTTTTTTTTTTGTCGGAAAGGGCGACCGTTTTTATGCGTTGACCGGACAAATTATTCCGCTGTCGTTTCAAATTATTTTCCCACATCATTCAAAAGAGAGATTGCCAACCCGAGCGAACAGATATATCTGTGCATATCTAATATCTAATGAACGCGTCTAATCAAAAGTACAGAAGACAACAATGCCTTTATTGTGAAGTCTAAAATGATGCATCACTTTGTTTTTGTTTCTATGATTTCACGGTATTTCTGATTCAAAATCACTTCCGATAAATATGTGCGGCGTCTCCCCACAGTGTTATATTAAAAGTGTCTTCCAATGCACATGTCGTAGCGCAGACGTCTTTGAAGTAACACTGTTTTGCAACAATTTCTTGCTTTATCGTCATCATCTGGAGCATTTCCAGTGATGTGAGTGTTGTCTCGACGTACAGCAGCATGAATCATGAAACATAAAAAAAGTAGATACTTCGATTCGAAAAAACGTAAACATTATCTCAACAAGCTTACCTTCACAGCTGGTCGAAACCTAGGGTAGCGCCGCTGCGATTTCTTTCGCTCCCTCGTTTAGAATTGCAAGCAGCAACTATCGGCGCCCGGCTCGCGAATACAATCCATCCAATGCGAAAGTACATCCTCGATCTAACAAAAATTTTTTAGTACATCCTCGATCTAAAAAAAATTTTTTAGTACATCCTCGATCTAAAAAAATTTTTTTAGTACATCCTTGATATGAAAAAAATTTTTTTAGTACATCCTCGATCTAAAAAAATTTTTTTAGTACATCTTCGATCTTAAAAAAATTTTTTTAGAACATCCTCGATCTAAAAAAAAATTTTTTTAGTACATCCTCGATCAAAAAAAATTTTTTTAGTACATCCTCGATCAAAAAAAAATTTTTTAGTACATCCTTGATCTAAAAAAATTTTTTTAGTACATCCTCGATCTAAAAAAAAATTTTTTTAGTACATCCTTGATATGAAAAAATTTTTTTTAGTACATCCTCGATCTAAAAAAATTTTTTTAGTACATCCTCGATCTAAAAAAATTTTTTAGTACATCCTCGATCTAAAAAAAATTTTTTAGTACATCCTTGATATGAAAAAAATTTTTTTAGTACATCCTCGATCAAAAAAAATTTTTTTAGTACATCCTCGATCTAAAAAAAATTTTTTTAGTACATCCTCGATCAAAAAAAATTTTTTTAGTACATCCTCGATCTAAAAAAAATTTTTTTAGTACATCCTTGATATGAAAAAATTTTTTTTAGTACATCCTCGATCTAAAAAAAATTTTTTAGTACATCCTCGATCTAAAAAAATTTTTTTAGTACATCCTCGATCAAAAAAAATTTTTTAGTACATCCTCGATTTAAAAAAAATTTTTCTAGTACATCGTCGATCTAAAAAAATTTTTTTAGTACATCCTCGATCTAAAAAAATTTTTTTAGTACATCCTCGATCTAAAAAAAATTTTTTTAGTACATCCTCGTTCTAAAAAATTTTTTTAGTACATCCTCGATCTAAAAAAAATTTTTTTAGTACATCCTCGATCTAAAAAAAATTTTTTAGTACATCCTCGATTTAAAAAAAAATTTTTAGTACATCCTCGATCTAAAAAAATTTTTTTAGTACATCCTCGATCAAAAAAAAATTTTTTAGTACATCCTTGATCTAAAAAAATTTTTTTAGTACATCCTCGATCTAAAAAAAAATTTTTTTAGTACATCCTTGATATGAAAAAATTTTTTTTAGTACATCCTCGATCTAAAAAAATTTTTTTAGTACATCCTCGATCTAAAAAAAATTTTTTTCGTACATCCTCGATCTAAAAAAAATTTTTTTAGTACATCAACGATTAAAAAAAAATTTTTTTAGTACATCCTCGATCTAAAAAAATTTTTTTAGTACATCCTCGATTAAAAAAAAATTTTTTTAGTACATCGTCGATCAAAAAAAAATTTTTTTAGTACATCCTCGATCTAAAAAAAATTTTTTAGTACATCCTCGATTTAAAAAAAAATTTTTAGTACATCCTCGATCAAAAAAAATTTTTTTAGTACATCCTCGATCAAAAAAAAATTTTTTAGTACATCCTTGATCTAAAAAAAATTTTTTTAGTACATCCTCGATCTAAAAAAAAATTTTTTTAGTACATCCTCGATCTAAAAAAAATTTTTTAGTACATCTTAGATCTAAAAAAAATTTTTTTAGTACATCCTTGATATGAAAAAAATTTTTTTTAGTACATCCTCGATCTAAAAAAAATTTTTTTAGTACATCCTTGATATGAAAAAATTTTTTTAGTACATCCTCGTTCTAAAAAAATTTTTTTAGTACATCCTCGATCTAAAAAAATTTTTTTAGTACATCCTCGATCAAACAAAATTTTTTTAGTACATCCTCGATCTAAAAAAAATTTTTTTTGTACATCCTCGATCTAAAAAAAATTTTTTTAGTACATCCTTGATATGAAAAAAATTTTTTTAGTACATCCTCGATCAAAAAAAATTTTTTTAGTACATCCTCGATCTAAAAAAAATTTTTTTAGTACATCCTTGATATGAAAAAAATTTTTTTAGTACATCCTCGATCTAGAAAAAAATTTTTTTAGTACATCCTCGATCTAAAAAAAAAATTTTTTAGTACATCCATGATATGAAAAAAATTTTTTTAGTACATCCTCGATCAAAAAAAATTTTGTTAGTACATCCTCGATCAAAAAAAATTTTTTTAGTACATCCTCGATCTAAAAAAAATTTTTTTAGTACATCCTTGATATGAAAAAATTTTTTTTAGTACATCCTCGATCTAAAAAAAATTTTTTAGTACATCCTCGATCTAAAAAAATTTTTTTAGTACATCCTTGATATGAAAAAAATTTTTTTAGTACATCCTCGATCTAAAAAAAATTTTTTTAGTACATCCTCGATCTAAAAAAATTTTTTTAGTACATCCTCGATTTAAAAAAAATTTTTTTAGTACATCCTCGATCAAAAAAAATTTTTTTAGTACATCCTCGATCTAAAAAAAATTTTTTTAGTACATCCTTGATATGAAAAAATTTTTTTTAGTACATCCTCGATCTAAAAAAAATTTTTTAGTACATCCTCGATCTAAAAAAATTTTTTTAGTACATCCTCGATCAAAAAAATTTTTTTAGTACATCCTCGATTTAAAAAAAATTTTTCTAGTACATCGTCGATCTAAAAAAATTTTTTTAGTACATCCTCGATCTAAAAAAATTTTTTTAGTACATCCTCGATCTAAAAAAAATTTTTTTAGTACATCCTCGATCAAAAAAAAATTTTTTAATACATCCTCGATCTAAAAAAAAAATTTTTTAGTACATCCTTGATATGAAAAAATTTTTTTAGTACATCCTCGATCTAAAAAAATTTTTTTAGTACATCCTCGATCAAAAAAAATTTTTTTACTACATCCTCGATCTAAAAAAAATTTTTTTAGTACATCCTTGATATGAAAGAAAATTTTTTTAGTACATCCTCGATCTAAAAAAAATTTTTTTAGTACATCTTTGATATGAAAAAATTTTTTTTAGTACATCCTCGATCTAAAAAAATTTTTTTAGTACATCCTCGATCAAAAAAAATTTTTTTAGTACATCCTCGATCTAAAAAAAATTTTTTTAGTACATCCTTGATATGAAAAAAATTTTTTTAGTATATCCTCGATCTAAAAAAATTTTTTTAGTACATCCTCGATCAAAAAAAATTTTTTTAGTACATCCTCGATCTAAAAAAAATTTTTTTAGTACATCCTTGATATGAAAAAATTTTTTTTAGTACATCTTCGATCTAAAAAAATTTTTTTAGTACATCCTCGATCTAAAAAAATTTTTTAGTACATCCTCGATCTAAAAAAAATTTTTTAGTACATCCTTGATATGAAAAAAATTTTTTTAGTACATCCTCGATCAAAAAAAATTTTTTTAGTACATCCTCGATCTAAAAAAAATTTTTTTAGTACATCCTCGATCAAAAAAAATTTTTTTAGTACATCCTCGATCTAAAAAAAATTTTTTTAGTACATCCTTGATATGAAAAAATTTTTTTTAGTACATCCTCGATCTAAAAAAAATTTTTTAGTACATCCTCGATCTAAAAAAATTTTTTTAGTACATCCTCGATCAAAAAAAATTTTTTAGTACATCCTCGATTTAAAAAAAATTTTTCTAGTACATCGTCGATCTAAAAAAATTTTTTTAGTACATCCTCGATCTAAAAAAATTTTTTTAGTACATCCTCGATCTAAAAAAAATTTTTTTAGTACATCCTCGTTCTAAAAAATTTTTTTAGTACATCCTCGATCTAAAAAAAATTTTTTTAGTACATCCTTGACATGAAAAAATTTTTTTTAGTACATCCTCGCTCTAAAAAAATTTTTTTAGTACATCCTCGATCTAAAAAAATTTTTTTAGTACATCCGTGATCTAAAAAAAAATTTTTTTAGTACATCCTCGATCTAAAAAAAATTTTTTTAGTACATCCTCGATCTAAAACAAATGTTTTTAGTACATCCTTGATCTAAAAAAAAATATTTTTAGTACATCCTCGATCTAAAAAAATTTTTTTTAGTACATCCTTGATATGAAAAAAATTTTTTTAGTACATCCTCGATCTAAAAAAATTTTTTTAGTACATCCTCGATCTAAAAAAAAATTTTTTAGTACATCCTCGATCAAAAAAAATTTTTTAGTACATCCTCGATCTAAAAAAAATTTTTTTAGTACATCCTTGATATGAAAAAAATTTTTTTAGTACATCCTCGATCTAAAAAAATTTTTTTAGTACATCCTCGATCTAAAAAAAAATTTTTTAGTACATCCTTGATATGAAAAAATTTTTTTAGTACATCCTTGATCTAAAAAAATTTTTTTAGTACATCCTCGATCTAAAAAAATTTTTTTAGTACATCCTCGATCTAAAAAAATTTTTTAAGTACATCCTCGATCAAAATAAATATTTTTAGTACATCCTCGATCTAAAAAAATTTTTTTAGTACATCCTCGATCTAAAAAAAATTTTTTAGTACATCCTCGATCTAAAAAATTTTTTTTAGTACATCCTCGATCTAAATAAATTTTTTTAGTACATCCTCGATCAAAAAAAATTTTTTTTGTACATCCTCGATATGAAAGAAATTGTTTTAGTACATCCTCGATCAAAAAAAATTTTTTTAGTACATCCTCGATCAAAAAAAATTTTTTTAGCACATCCTCGATCTAAAAAAAATTTTTTTAGTACATCCTAGATCTAAAAAAAATTTTTTTAGTACTTCCTCGATCAAAAAAAAATTTTTTTAGTACATCTTTGATCAAAAAAAATTTTTTTAGTACATCCTCGATCTAAAAAAAATTTTTTTAGTACATCCTCGATCTAAAAAAAATTTTTTAGTACATCGTTGATCAAAAAAAATTTTTTTAGTACATCCTCGATCTAAAAAAAATTTTTTTAGTACATCCTCGATCAAAAAAAATTTTTTTAGTACATCCTCGATTGTTTACACTTATGACAGGCAAAGCGACACTTCGTTAAGTAAACGCCGTCATTTAGTGAGTGCCAGGAGGCACTCAAATTACGGCGCTCGAGCACTCACAATGCACCCGGGGGCTATAAATACCACTAGCGAATAATAAATCGACTCTTTTCTGCTAAAAACGCCTTAAAACAACTTCAGGTAACTAACCAAACCACATCCGAAATCCGTAAGTTTTGTACAGATGTGGTGCCGTGACCAGGAGAAGCCGAATTGCTGGTGATTTTAATTTACGGATTCTCGTGAACACAGTGCAATTTTGACGGCGAAAACGTACGTTTTCGTACACAGCAACTCCATTCACCGTCTCCATTCACCGCGAACGAAACTACAAAAATAAATCGATCATGCCGGCATGATGCCGTTAGATTGTCATCTCGAAGGGCAATGGTGCTTGTCTCGCTCGATCGACATGGGAAAAAATTCCTTATCGACTTTCGATCGGAACGCGACACGATAGCGATTACGAGACGCGTTGAGATTCAGTGCCAGTTAGAAAGACTCGGCAACACCACCGAGGAAGAGCCACTCGCAAGTTAAAGGCCAAAAAGGATGAAAAGCTGCTCGAAACATCAACGCAGCACTCAAGCTTTTTGGCACTAGGGCCGCTGGGTTGGCATTAAAAACTCCCGACCATTCGATGGTGATTACTGCTGCGAATGGCTTACATTTAGCGACATTTTTTGGAGGGTCTGAAAACCAGCGAATTGCCGTCCATTGCCAAAAATTCCATTACTTGCGAGCATCATTGCAATAAAGGGAAGCCGCCAGGATACTCGAGTCGATCACCAAAAGTGCCGCGAAGTATGAGATCGCATGGAAGATAGTAACTCTCTCGGTACTCGAACGAGTGTCTGTTCTGTTGAAGAAGCGTCACTTTGCAGGCTCTGTTGTCGGAATGGCTACCGTTAAGCGGGAAACCGTGCGTCGACCCTTCGATCAGCGAATAGTGTGGATGAATTCGAGTGCCAGAAAGAGAAAAAAAGGCTTTAACACATTTGGGTGAAAAAAAAACAGAAGCTTAGAGCATTTACTAAGGCACAAAACTACCCGCCATTGGGAGGAACCTCAGCTTGCTTGCTTTCACCCAAATGAAAACTCCCCAGCTTTCGAAAGCTTAGTGGCATTTTTGCAACGCCCAAAACCCTTACCATACTTCGTACCAAAGCCAAACGACACTCACTCGCGCGTGTTCCATCCACCTCTTGCGTGAAACAACGCAACTGCCTCCTAGGGCCAACTGGAGCATAATATCCCACGAAATGTCCACGATTCATTACTATGAAGTCCCGAAGCTCGGGTAGCAACAAGTAACTGTCTAATGGCGCGATGTCCACCATTCGGACCTAAGCTGGAAGAATGAGTGAACGAGAATTGAGTGAAAGGAGAGTGAGAGCGACCAATTTGTGTGTTTTCCCGGAGTCGTGAACCGTCGCTACGCTAGCGGACATTCGTCGGACATTCGTCGAGGCGCGTCTCGATGACAGTTTTGAACGGGACTCTGTTTTTTTTTTTTACAATAACACTATTATTTCATAGCAAAAAGGAGCAATAGCTAATTGAACGTTTTTTTGGATTTGTTTTTAGATTAGCAAAAAACTAAATATACAAAACGAGTGCAATGAGCAGCACCACCACGTAAAGGTTTTGCGTGTCCCATTGCTCGGACCAAAACCGGCAAGCGAACTCCATGCAAATTTTTGGACATTTGATGCTCCGTCAACAGCTGCTGGTCCAATGGGCAACTCATTCGATTAGCCTTGATAGGTGGCCCACGCGCCATTAGTTGAACGCGCACTGGAACTTTCTGGAACGATGGAACTCTTTTATAACGATCAGCTGTGTGAGCTGGTTTTCGGGTCCGTCGACTTTTGAAGCAAATCTCAATATTCAGAAATATTTTCTACTGAATGACAAGTACGATGTTCGAAATACAGTATACAAGCACGGAAATACACAATTTCTGCATAAAATACAACGTCATAAGGTTGAAAAATGAGCACATCAATAAACATTTTCCATACGCTCAAACTGGACAAAACCCAACATCAACAAACCGCATCATCTTAAATGCAGTGCAGGAACACATCCGATAAAGATATCGGCAACGGTTAAGGTAAAAACCCATCCGTTTGTCTATTGACGATGATGGTAGATATGCTATTAAAATCAATCGATATTTCATGAAAGCATACGATATACGAGGATGAGCACGAGGAAAACTTCAACCAACTGGACCATGTCATAGGCTTTTGAAGGACTTAAATATTAAGCATTATCGATAAAATACTCCCTAGCACTGCATAGCAATGTTTGCTGACCAAAAAATTGCTATTAATTTTACGAATCGAGAGTATTTGTTGTATTTGTTTGAATACAAAAATGCTGCGATGGTTCGTTGACAACGAGGATGGCAACGGATTGATGAGATGTTTAGTATCGAATATTGTCTGATTGTGTGTTTCTACGCTGTCCATCCGGGTATCAAATTCTGCTAATCGCTGTACTACCCCAGATAATCGTTTGCGATTTTACTTATTCCGTCTGCGTCCGACAGATCTATCTGTCAGCATCAAACAGACGTTACAGGGTTACATGATTCCAGCTTAGATGACGGCGCATGAGCAAATGATGTGCAAATGTTTCGTACGTAGGGAATGAAAGCTCCAACTAACCATTGAAAAACCTGTCTGCGTCGCTTCGTGCGTCGTTGGTGTTAATATGTAGAGGATACTGAAATAATGTTACAATATTGTATTGCTGAGTGACCTTTTTAAGTGATGCTAAATTTCAGAGAAAGTAACGCATAACAATTTGACTGTTGTCGGTACATTGAACATTGGTTAGAAACGGTGCCCACAGAGTCTATCGGCTATAGACGAGCAGGTTTTGCATGGACTTTTGCACCGAAATCGTACGAGAGTACGTATCAGTCTAACCATTGCCATATATTTCACAGCAAGCGTGAGAAGAAAACACACAGAACGAACCGAATAAGAACGAAACGCAAAAGAAAGATCACCCTCCAGTGAGTGCACAACGACAGCGAATAATGAATCTGCATTAGCCAGAGAAATCAACCTCGCGTAAAGCTCTTTTATTTTGGTAATTTCTTTTACAAAGCTGCTCAGTGACAGGAGCTTTGTCCCGAGGACATCTGTATTGCGAGTTGATTTGCGTCTCGCAAGCAAGCCGAGTTTTTTTAGTTAGCCGCAAGCCGAAAAACCACGTGGCTTTCAACTTGCGTTAGGTCGTTCTTTCCAGAATTTCGGGTTTTTTTTTGTTTCGCTTCCCGTTTTCTATAGGGAGCATACCCCGGTAGCTAAAATCACTCACGGCTGACGCTCATACGACGCTCTCTCTCTTTTTTTTTGTTCGGAAAGAGCGACCGTTTTTATGCGTTGACCGGACAAATTATTCCGCTGTCGTTTCAAATTATTTTCCCACATCTTTCAAAAGAGAGATTGCCAACCCGAGCGAACAGATATATCTGTGCATATCTAATACCTAATGAACGCGTCTAATCAAAAGTACAGAAGACAGCAATGCCTTTATTATGAAGTCTAAAATGATGCGTCACTTTTTTTTTGTTTCTATGCTTTCACGGTATTTCTGATTCAAAATCACTTCCGATAAATATGTGCGGCGTCTCCCCGCAGTGTTATATTAAAAGTGTTTTCCAATGCACATGTCGTAGCGCAGACGTCTTTGAAGTAACACTGTTTTGCAACAATTTCTTGCTTTATCGTCATCATCTGGAGCATTTCCAGTGACGTGAGTGTTGTCTCGACGTACAGCAGCATGAATCATGAAACATAAAAAAAGTAGATACTTCGATTCGAAAAAACGTAAACATTATCTCAACAAGCTTACCTTCACAGCTGGTCGAAAACTAGGGTAGCGCCCGCTGCGATTTCTTTCGATCCCTCGTTTAGAATGGAATGGCAGCAACTATCGGCGCCCGGCTTGCGAATACAATCCATCCAATGCGAAAGTACATCCTCGATCTAAAAAAAATTTTTTTAGTACATCCTCGATCAAAAAAAAATTTTTAGTACAACCTTGATCTAAAAAAAATTTTTTTAGTACATCCTCGAACTAAAAAAATTTTTTTAGTACATCCTCGATCTAAAAAAATTTTTTTAGTACATCCTCGATCTAAAAAAAATTTTTTTTGTACATCCTCGATCAAAAAAAATATTTTTAGTACATCCTCGATCTAAAAAAAATTTTTTTAGTACATCCTTGATATGAAAAAATTTTTTTTAGTACATAATCGATCTAAAAAAAATTGTTTTAGTACATCCTGGATCTAAAAAATTTTTTTTAGTACATCCTTGATCAAAAAAACCTTTTTTTTAGTTCATACAAAGCGTGTTCGGCAGCACATTTTTATTTGAACAAACACACGCAAACATGAACAGTGTGAAAATGAAAACACATTTTAAAAAAAATACACAAAACATTCAAAAAAACAACATTCGTACGAAAGCAAAGTACGGCAAAACCGAAACCTCCCCTGGCTAATGATCGCCAGGCAACGACGTGCACGGACTCGGGGGTGGGGTTATGTTCGCTCGGGTGCCCCTAAACACATTCTGCGGTACCGAAAAAGCCCCCGTGGCTGGTCGACAGGGGCACAGATGACCGCAGACGGATGCAAAAAGTCACCCGGCTCAGCTGTCGGTCGGTGAAAAATCCAGCGGCAAACGTATGGTTTGTTTATTTATTTTCGGTAGGCTCGATAACGGTTTGACACTTCGCTGACTCTGTAGTGAAAGATACGTAATGGTGACCGGAGGAGAAATTATGTTCCATTCGATGGAAAAGCTCTTTTCTCCCGTAAACTCTTTCCTATTATTTACACACAACATTCAATCACTTACTGGTTTTTTTTTTTCATTTTTAGCCGCCAAAAATAGAGCTCTAATCTGCTAAATTACCCCGAGTTTTAGACGAATTTAAATCTTTCCTTCTGTCAGGAGCTGTCAAAACATCAAAAACAAAATACTTCGCTCAAGCAAAGTTGTCAGCTCCATGATTTTGACACTTACAGTTACAATTTGTGCAACTCTAAAAAGCGGGTAAGTGAGTTCTTCTCGTTTTGCGGAAAATTAAGCGCAATTCACTCATCTAATCGTCCTGTTGTTTGGACTCTGTACAATTTACCGTTCGTCTGTCCACTTCCATTGTTCCATTGTTGCCCAATGATTCGCCAGCTTTTGGAACCGCTATAAGGTCGTCGTCTCATCATCATCATCATCTTCCTTTACCGCTAGCGTTCGGGTCCATTTGGGGCGAACTACAGCTACAGCTACAGCTACACCAGGCCAGTGGAAGAAGGCCCAGTTGCCCAAAGCCATAGGAACGTACGGCCATAGGAAGGAAGGAAGGACCTTTCACCGAGCGAGGTGTCTGCGTACAGCGATGAAGCTTAGGGTTTTAGGCCAACGAAACCATCCTAGCAATCGAAAGTACACTGATGTTCGGATCACAAAGAAGGTTGTTCAGCCATTCGTTTGCGCGAGAATGCTGGATATTCTCAACCATTCGGGCTTGGCTGTTCAGCCAAAACTCACAAAAAACGGTAGGTATCTACCACAGAATTAGCTCGTTGGGAAGCTCAAAAGGGAAACATTTCTATGCACGATTCTTTTAACGACGGATTACCGCGCAGTATATTTACATCGGAAATTCTCTGCTAAACTGCACAATGCATCCTAGCAGGCATCGATAATTCAAGCAGTTAATTGGCCACTTGAACGTACCCCCCCCCCCCCCCCCGAAAAAAGTGGTCCACTTGGCTGGGTGGTGGCTGAAGCGATCTCGTGTCACTCCGCAAAAAAAAAAAGCACGCAGCTCGATTTGCGGGTCAACGGAAATATTTTTTTCTATTACATCTCGGTCGCTTTCGTTCTGTTTCGTTTGCAGAACTGATACTAGGTCGCGTGCGTTATTTGCGCTATGTTTTTTTTTGTAGTTCCGTGCCAGTTTTGGGGGTATGCGAGGCATCGACTTACATCGGGAGCAGAACGGTAACGAAAGCAAACGAGAAGGATCTTTCGCCGAGGACACCCAGCAGGCGCTAATAGAGAGGGAGGCTTTTTCCATTCGCGATGAAGAAGAAACTGCACTTCTCGCGTGTCCTTGCGAGAGCGAGAGAGAGAGAGAGCGAGAGAGAGAGAAGTCTCTCCATTTGCGAAAGAGAATCGAAAGGATAAACATGCCAAAATGTCCGCAAAACCGCGCCAGGATCCTACCCAGGGGATCTCCAAAAACGAACGAACGAACGGAGAGAGAGAGAGAGAGCACTTTGAGTGTGTGTGTGTGTGCCAGTGTGAGGGATCGGTCCTCTGCTCCTGCTGCTGCTGGATGTCCTTGCGGGGGTTTCACTCGTTCATTCATTTCCTGCACGCAGTTCGTTTCGCGTGTGTTCCCAGCACAGCACCGCGGGTTTTCCCTGCCGACAAATCCGAGCCAAAATGACCCCCGAAGCTCGGATCACCTCGCTCTCTTTTACTACCTTTCTTCACGTGATTTTCTTTACCTGTGTGTGTGTGTGTGTGTGTGTGTGTGCGGTTTTTGGCTATCAGCAGCGTGGTGGTGGTGGTCGGCTGCACCGAGCGAACGAATGACGCTCGAATTCTCTCGTTTGAACCGTCGTTTTTCCCTGTTTCTTTGAATGTGTGCACCAGCGCAAGCTAATTATGTTGCAGGCCGGTGAAGTTCAAGAGCAAAAAAAAACGTCACCTGCCAGAGTATCCCAGTGCAGTAAGTATCCTAGCGGAAGGTAGCGATTTGCAAGCATTACCGTTGAGGGTAGGTGCTTAAAAATCATCGCAGTTGGAGTTCTTAACTTGGTTTTTTTTCAATAATAATTTCATTCTCTTGCTTCATGTCTGCTGCTGTTTGACGAGTAAATTATGTTAAAACCGCATTTCGCACCGCTGGAAATACCCGCTGAATAGACGTGAGCTACAGGCAGCTGGACGATGCAGGAAAACAGTGCTCCTACGCGACAATGGCGTTTTTTTCCCCGTGCACGCAGCTGAAAGACTAAGCTAAAAGAACAACCGAAATTTTTGAAGAAGACACTAAAGTGAAATGTATTCCTGTGTTGACGTTGTCTGGTCTGCGCGTTTTTTTTTTTTGAAAGAGAGCGCATACTAGTTTTGGCTCTCCACGGTTCGCGCGCTCTCTTTTGAGAATGGGAAGCGACCGATGAAAAAAGGAGAACAAACTGAACAAACCAGGAAAACCGAACAGATGTCGCCCGAACAGGGAGTGTTCGGGGTTTGTTCAGGGGATTTTTTGACTGATTTTGTCGGCAGGGTTCAGCGCACAGCCGAATCAAACGAGTGCAACAACGCAAATGGCTTGCGAGAGAGCCAAAACGATGGGCTTTATTCTCTGGTGTTTTGGTGCTGGGCTGGTTTTTTAAGGCTCAGTTAAAATGCAATCGTCGAATGGATGGGCGGGAATTTGAATTGCCTTTTTGACGGATTCACCGGCCTTTAGTATAATTTTAAACTTCGGCACTGGACAGACCGTTAATAAGTGCATTAACTCCAGCTTTAGTAGTAGCCATTTGATTTGCTACGTCAACTGGTATTAATTTGTCCACGTACAAATTAGCTAATTTCTGCGAAAGTGTTTCCAGGTTCCCCGCTTATTTTTGATGGCTCTAAGTTTTGCACAAGATTGAGCCTGGATTTTCCACACTTTTGCATGCTAATTTTACGCCATTGCTGATGGCCTGGAATGCTTCTTCATTAGGTGGTACGGCGGAACGGGCTTTACCACTCAATCTGCTAACCCGTCAGGTTAGAACCCATCATAATTTTGAACAAGTGCTGTCGCTGTTTTAACATCAAAAAGGTGCTTAAGGAGCGGCTTGACAGATTGAACACGCGCCAATGGTTACAATATGCTGCTTATTTTCACTTAGTTTCAATTCGAAAACTGCTTCCGGTGAAGAGTTAATGAAAACTCCTACTTTTTGAATAGGAATATTCGATTCGTGTTCAATTAAAAAAAGGATTCAACTTCACGATAAAAGGTTCGCTTGCATACTGATATGTTAGCTTGATAAGGTTTTTTGTTTTGAATGTTTTTGTTTTTTGGACTTTTTTTTTCACTTAGCTTGCAATTTCAACAATTCCTCGACAGCTGCTTCTAAAATCTTCTAACGTTTGACTAATCATTAACCTTACTTTTTACTTATTTTATTACACCCTATTTAGTCATTATATGCGTTAATGTACTTTATAGCATTTGTCGTCCCTCATCCGGTCAGTAGCCCCTTTTTCACTGAGAGCTCGTTTTTTGGTTTAATGTTCTTCTTTTTCGTTTTCTTTTTTCACTGTTTCCGTACTGTTTACTACCCCTGGAGTTCAAATTCGTTTATTCATCACTTCACTTCAATAAATTCTCTTTATAAAGTTCGGCTTCCGGTTCATTTACAAAAACATTCAAAGTTTGCCATAGATTTGGGCCGCCTTTAAAGCTTCCTTACGGGTACTATTTTTTTTTGTACATAGTGTACATAGTCATACGTAGGTGAATGATTTACTACTCTCATAATGATTAGCAGTTTCTGTGCATGACTTTCGCGCATCTCAGCATGAGATTCTAGCTGATTCGCTATTTGTACTTGCGGATCACCGCGTTTTTTTTTATAATTTTTGAATTCGTCTTTCCCATTTTTGTTTTTTTTTGCGTTTGGCGGTGGATTTAGTCATTATTTTCCGAGCTGCTTGCATCACATTTTCACTGTATTTATTAGGGTTTTTCACTCGGGATGTTTGAAACCAAAAATTCCACATCACAAAATCACACATCGTCCTGTGGCAGGTCACCACGTAGAAAGTTCGGATAATTGAAACACTGTCCAAAAATATAATGTTCACAGGTGACTGCTGACTGCTGACTTAAGACTGACGCTTTATGCTGACGATAACTTGCTTTACAGGTGGTTTTCCAAAAAGCCACATGAGAGTGGAGCACGTTTTTCGCTCGAAGGTCCGGCATATCGGTAAGACGATCGGTAGCCATATTGTTTTGCTGCTGCTGCATAATCGAGCAAATGTTCGCAAAACGCTTCCGTGGTCAAGGTAAGGAATGTTGGAATTTAGCTTACAACGGCGGTGCTAACACACACAAAAAAAGAACGGCATGCTATAAAATCTTGTGCCGCGGGGTCTCGCGCTCGTGTTTTGAACTGTGAATGGGACGCATGTGTTTCTTTTTTGCAATGAGCCAGAATGATCGGCATCATGCGCTTGAACCTTTTGCTCTCTCTCTCTCAGTCGAAGAAATACAAAACCCCCGTGTGATTGTAGTGACAAAGGACGTGTAGGAAAACTCCAATGTATCATCAGAAGAGTTAAACAAGCGCTCGAATCGCGAACATCGCTAACGTTAAAGCCAAAAAAAGGGTTACTTGAGTAGTGAGTGGACTACGCTGGTCCATTTTACCTAAAAACCAGTGCATCATCGCCGTGCGGTCTGCAATGAAAAGTTACTTGTGCATTTTTGGTGTGTGTTTTGCAACGAAAGCCAGTTCATCTGGAACTCGTTGGCGATCTCACCACACCACCGGATTTCTAGCGGCATTGCAACGATGAACAACAAAACAAAGCCATTGGCACAGACTGTGCTCGAGCAAAGGCTTCACCTGGCATTTCGCTTCTCCTAAGGCTCCCTTAAAACCTTCGGCGGATTGTGGGAGGCATCTTTACCGCCATCTCGAGCAGCTCGAGGCTGTCATCCTTCATCAAATAGAGGCTGCCATGAATTCACGTCCGCTGGTGCCCATGTCGGACGACCCAAAACGATTTGGTCGCTCTTACGCCAGCCGACGTTCTCATTCGGTGCCTCAATGCACCTCAGTTCCTGTTCCGGACTGTGCTGGGCTACGGAGCTTCTGGAGCCATTCTGGGCGACGGAATACTTGCAGGAAATGCAGAGAGAGACACCATGCGTTACCAGCCAGACAACGACGCCAGGTATAGTATGGTAGATTGGTAATCCTTCTCGATGAATCTTTACCAACCACACCAATGGCCCCTCGCACGTATCGTCGAGATTCAAACCGGGAGCAGATCCTTCTCACAAGGGTAGTAAAACTAAAGACAACAAAAGGGACTCATTCTCCGTCCAAATTTGTACAATTTGCATATTTTTTAGTACATCCTCGATCTAAAAAAATTTTTTTAGTACATCCTCGATCTAAAAAAATTTTTTTAGTACATCCTTGATATGAAAAAATTTTTTTAGTACATCCTCGATCTAAAAAAAATTTTTTTAGTACATCCTCGATCTAAAAAAATTTTTTAGTACATCCTCGTTCTAAAAAAATTTTTTTAGTACATCCTTGATATGAAAAAATTTTTTTTAGTACATCCTCGATCTAAAAAAATTTTTTTAGTACATCCTCGATCAAAAAAAATTTTTTTAGTACATCCTCGATCTAAAAAAAATTTTTTTAGTACATCCTAGATCAAAAAAAATTTTTTTAGTACATCCTCGATCTAAAAAAAATTTTTTTAGTACATCCTTGATATGAAAAAATTTTTTTTAGTACATCCTCGATCTAAAAAAATTTTTTTAGTACATCCTCGATCTAAAAAAATTTTTTTAGTACATCCTCGATCTAAAAAAAATTTTTTTAGTTCATCCTCGATCAAAAAAAATTTTTTTAGTACATCCTCGATCTAAAAAAAATTTTTTTAGTACATCCTTGATCAAAAAAAATTTTTTTAGTACATCCTCGATCTAAAAAAAATTTTTTTAGTACATCCTTGATATGAAAAAATTTTTTTTTAGTACATCCTCGATCTAAAAAAATTTTTTTAGTACATCCTCGATCTAAAAAAATTTTTTTAGTACATCCTCGATCAAAAAAAATTTTTTTAGTACATCCTAGATCTAAAAAAATTTTTTTAGTACATCCTCGATCTAAAAAAATTTTTTTAGTACATCCTCGATCTAAAAAAAATTTTTTAGTACATCCTAGATCAAAAACAATTTTTTTAGTACATCCTCGATCTAAAAAAATTTTTTTAGTACATCCTCGATCAAAAAAAATTTTTTTAGTACATCCTCGATCTAAAAAAATTTTTTTAGTACATCCTCGATCTAAAAAAAATTTTTGGTGCATCTTCGATCTAAAAAAAATTTTTTAGTACATCCTTGATATGAAAAAATTTTTTTAGTACATCCTCGATCTAAAAAAATTTTTTAGTATATCCTCGATCTAAAAAAATTTTTTTAGTACATCCTCGATCTAAAAAAATTTTTTTAAGTACATCCTCGATCTAAAAAAATTTTTTTAGTATATCCTCGATCTAAAAAAAATTTTTTTAGTACATCCTCGATTTAAAAAAATTTTTTTAGTACATCCTCGATCTAAAAAAATTTTTTAGTACATCCTCGATCTAAAAAAATTTTTTTAGTACATCCTCGATCTAAAAAAAATTTCTTTAGTACATCCTTGATATGAAAAAAATTTTTTTAGTACATCCTCGATCTAAAAAAATTTTTTAGTACATCCTCGATCTAAAAAAAATTTTTTAGTACATCCTCGATCAAAAAAAATTTTTTTAGTACATCCTTGATCTAAAAAAAAATTTTCTAGTACATCCTCGATCTAAAAAAATTTTTTTAGTACATCCTCGATTTAAAAAAAAATGTTTCAGTACATCCTCGATCTAAAAAAATTTTTTTAGTACATCCTCGATCTAAAAAAAATTTTTTTAGTACATCCTCGATCAAAAAAAATTTTTTTAGTACATCCTCGATCTAAAAAAAATTTTTTTAGTACATCCTCGATCAAAAAAAAATTTTTTAGTACATCCTCGATCTAAAAAAAATTTTTTTAGTACATCCTTGATATGAAAAAAATTTTTTTAGTACATCCTCGATCTAAAAAAATTTTTTAGTACATCCTCGATCTAAAAAAATTTTTTTAGTACATCCTCGATCTAAAAAAAATTTCTTTAGTACATCCTTGATATGAAAAAAATTTTTTTAGTACATCCTTGATATGAAAAATTTTTTTTTAGTACATCCTCGATCTAAAAAAAATTTTTTTAGTACATCCTTGATCTAAAAAAAATTTTTTTAGTACATCCTCGATCTAAAAAAAATTTTTTAAGTACATCCTCGATCTAAAAAAAATTTTTTTAGTACATCCTTGATATGAAAAAAATTTTTTTAGTACATCCTCGATCTAAAAAAATTTTTTAGTATATCCTCGATCTAAAAAAATTTTTTTAGTACATCCTCGATCTAAAAAAAATTTTTTTAGTACATCCTCGATCTAAAAAAATTTTTTTAGTACATCCTCGATCTAAAAAAATTTTTTTAGTACATCCTCGATTTAAAAAAAATTTTTTTAGTACATCCTCGATCTAAAAAATTTTTTTTAGTACATCCTCGATCTAAAAAATTTTTTTTAGTACATCCTCGATCTAAAAAAATTTTTTAGTACATCCTCGATCTAAAAAAAATTTTTTTAGTACATCTTCGATTTAAAAAAAAAATTTTCTAGTACATCCTCGATCTAAAAAATTTTTTTAGTACATCCTTGATATGAAAAAAATTTTTTTAGTACATCCTCGATCAAAAAAAATTTTTTTAGTACATCCTCGATCAAAAAAAATTTTTTTAGTACATCCTCGATCAAAAAAAATTTTTTTAGTACATCTTCGATCTAAAAAAATTTTTTTAGTACATCCTCGATCTAAAAAAATTTTGTTAGTACATCCTCGATCTATAAAAAATTTTTTTAGTACATCCTCGATCTCAAAAAATATTTTAGTACATCCTCGATCTAAAAAAAAATTTTTCAGTACATCCTTGATATGAAAAAAATTTTTTTAGTACATCCTCGATCAAAAAAAATTTTTTTAGTACATCCTCGATCAAAAAAAATTTTTTTAGTACATCCTCGATCAAAAAAAAATTTTTTAGTACATCCTCGATCTAAAAAACATTTTTTTAGTACATCCTTGATATGAAAAAAATTTTTTTAGTACATCCTCGATCTAAAAAACAATTTTTTAGTACATCCTCGATCTAAAAAAATTTTTTAGTACATCCTCGATCAAAAAAAATTTTTTTAGTACATCCTCGATTTAAAAAAAATTGTATTAGTACATCCTCGATCTAAAAAAATTTTTTTAGTACATCCTCGATCCAAAAAAAATTTTTTTAGTACATCCTCGATCAAAAAAAAATTTTTTAGTACATCCTCGATCTAAAAAAATTTTTTTAGTACATCCTCGAGTTAAAAAAAAATTTTCTAGTACATCCTCGATCTAAAAAAAATTTTTTTAGTACATCCTCGATCAAAAAAAATTTTGTGTGTCCCGTGTACGTGTTCCCGTCCGATTATGTTGGCCATGGCACGCGAAGCCCACTAAATCGACCGTGTTGCAGCAGCCGAGATAAGCCTGCTAAGAGATCGCGTTCCTCCAGGAGCGCGCGCGCGAGAGAGAGAGAGAGAGAGAGAGAGAGAGAGCAACAACAATCAAAAAACCCAGAAGGCACACACCACTATCGCTCGAGGTGGTCGAGGGACAAAATCCTGCCAGGAACACGGCGACGACGACGACGACGACGAACCGGGTTGTGGCACGGTTTCGATGGTGGCACAATTTGACGCGACGGAACGAGCGCACAAGCGGAGAAACCGGCACCCGTTCCTTAATGCGCCCGTAATCAACCACCGGGAACCACCGGGACGTGTACGCTGTAGTGGGTAGTAGCAAAAACTGATTGTGTCACTGGCCACGGCTTCGGCTTCGGCGCCTTCACAAAACGAGTAACGTTTTAGCAAAAAAGGGCCCCTTTGTTTTTTCGCTGAAGGACAAACGGTGGGCGAAACAAAGAAGAAAAAAAAAGAACCGCCAGCACCCAAGCGAGTAGAACCCGTCAGCATCAAAGGACAACAGCGAGCTGCAGTAGCCAGTGTTGCCCGCCGGGCCCGGCAAACCCAGCGGGTGCTTAGTGCGCGAGATGGCCCCTGTTCGGGCAGAAGGACTCGGGCAAGAAGGTGCGCAACGTGACGTGAAGGATGGCTGCGACAAGCTGCCAAGGAAACCGCCCAACAGTACGCGGTCAAGATCATTGACAAAAAAAGGGCGCTCAACGGCAAGGAGGACTCGCTCTCCGGGAGAACGAGATCCGGGTGTTGAAGCGATGGTAAGCGCGATGTGCACACGACCGGATCCGCCACTGGGAGGGACAACCCCGGTTTGCGCATCCCAACATCGTCCAGCTGCTGGAGATCGTTCGAGGACAAATCGAAGCAGGGCGTTGTGCACCGGGACCTGAAACCGGAGAACCTGCTGTACTACAGCCCGGCGGAAGACAGCAAAGATCATGATCAGTGACTTTGGTCTCTCGAAGATGGAGGATTTCGGGGTGCAAAGGCGGTGGACGTGTGGAGCATAGGCGTCATCTCGTACATCCTGCTGTGTTCGCCCAGAACCGTGAAGGGTGAGTTCGTGTTCGACTCACCGTACTGGGACGAGATCAGCGACTCGTGCGAAGGACTTCATCCGTTCATCTGATGTGCGTGAACGTGGAGAGGACACGTGAACCTGTAAGAGAGGCCCTCGCGCATCCCTGGATCTCGGGCAACAGCATCTCGGCCAGCAGCAAGCACATCCACGGTGCCGTGTCCGAGCAGCTGAAGAAGAACTTTGCCAAATCGCGCTGGAAAGCAGACGCTCTGCGTCACCGGCGGACGAGCAAGCGGCGGACACTACTACGGCGGCCTCTAGCAGTAAGTAATTGGCCGAAAGCGGCCAGCCAGCCAGTCGGGTGCCCTATAGCCGTAGGTTAGAAGCGGATGAATTTGTACGAATTGTACGGTAGGTCGCAGGCCGCGCGTCCTAGCGGTCTCGTTTGTTCGCTTTACTCGTGATCGTGGTCCTTTGAAAACTTGCGCCCAAAGTTGTTCGGTTAATTGTTCACGTGACGTGCAGGAAGCTCTTTGTTTTGTTTGTTTATTTGCTTCTTTTCTCTTTCTCTTTGGTTCTCTCTCTCTCTCTCTCTCTTTCGCTCTCTCGCATTGTTTCACTCCCTTTTCGTTTTTATTTGTTTAGTAATTTTTTCTTTTTTTTTTTTTTGAATAAAGATTAGGACAACTACGCGGAACAAAAACGAAACACATCCGCTGTTGCTATGCAGACTAAAGCAATGTACTTTTTACGGGGTAGATGATCAGTAACTACCCCTTGTGGGTGGCATGCCACTACCGAATCTTAATCTGTCCATTTGACCACCTGCGAGGCAATCAGTACTTGATGGGCCGATTTGTTGCCTAAATCGCTTGCCAATAGTTTGATACCAAAATGATGCGGAAACATTCGCGAAACCACCATTGTGGCGCTTGAACGATCTTCTTGACTTTTTAAACTAATAAACTTCTTTTATACAAAACATTCGAAGCGGTTCCAACAAAATTGGGGACGCTAAATGACTCCAATATTGTGCAATAGCATGCGATACTCGTTTGTATTGAGATCACTTTTAGAACTGGAACGAATTCCAGCGTTTCACGAAGGGAGACGATCATTCCAAGTTTTCGTAACGGCTCAGTATTCGTTCTTGAGCATTCAAATGATTCCCTGCTTTCGAGCGCTAAATGAGTGTTTTGTTTTTATTCTTGTTTCTTGCTTACCACTAGTAATAAATGATTTTCCTTTCGCTTCTGAAAAAAAAAATAAATAAAAAATAAAAAAATTTGTTTTAGTACATCCTCGAACTAAAAAATTTTTTTTAGTGCATCCACGATCTAAAAAAAATTTTTTTAGTACATCCTCGATCTAAAAAAAATTTTTTTAGTACATCCTCGATTTAAAAAAAAATTTTCTAGTACATCCTCGATCTAAAAAAAAATTTTTTAGTACATCCTTGATATGAAAAAATTTTTTTTTAGTACATTCTCGATCTAAAAAAATTTTTTTAGTACATCCTCGATCAAAAAAAATGTTTTTAGTACATCCTTGATATGAAAAAAATTTTTTTAGTACATCCTCGATCAAAAAAATTTTTTTTAGTACATCCTCGATCAAAAAAAATTTTTTTAGTACATCCTCGATCTAAAAAAATTTTTTTAGTACATCCTCGATCTAAAAAAATTTTTTTAGTACATCCTCGATCTAAAAAAATTTTTTTAGTACATCCTCGATTTAAAAAAAATTTTTTAGTACATCCTTGATATGAAAAATTTTTTTTAGTACATCCTCGATCTAAAAAAATTTTTTTAGTACATCCTCGATTTAAAAAAAATTTTTTTAGTACATCCTCGATCTAAAAAAATTTTTTTAGTACATCCTCGATCTAAAAAAATTTTTTTAGTACATCCTCGATCTAAAAAAAATTTTTTTAGTACATCCTCGATCTAAAAAAATTTTTTTAGTACATCCTCGATTTAAAAAAATTTTTTTTAGTACATCCTCGATCTAAAAAAAATTTTTTTAGTACATCCTCGATCTAAAAAAATTTTTTTAGTACATCCTCGATCTAAAAAAATTTTTTTAGTACATCCTCGATTTAAAAAAAATTTTTTTAGTACATCCTCGATCTAAAAAATTTTTTTTAGTACATCCTCGATCTAAAAAATTTTTTTTAGTACATCCTCGATCTAAAAAAATTTTTTAGTACATCCTCGATCTAAAAAAAATTTTTTTAGTACATCTTCGATTTAAAAAAAAAATTTTCTAGTACATCCTCGATCTAAAAAATTTTTTTAGTACATCCTTGATCTAAAAAAAATTTTTTTAGTGCATCCTCGATCTAAAAAAATTTTTTTAGTACACCCTCGATCTAAAAAATTTTTTTTAGTACATCCTCGATCTAAAAAAATTTTTCTAGTACATCCTCGATCTAAAAAAATTTTTTTTAGTACATCCTTGATCTAAAAAAATTTTTTTAGTACATCGTCGATCTAAAAAAATTTTTTTAGTACATCCTCGATCTAAAAAAAATTTTTATAGTACATCCTTGATATGAAAAAAATTTTTTTAGTACATCCTCGATCTAAAAAAAATTTTTATAGTACATCCTTGATATGAAAAAAATTTTTTTAGTACATCCTCGATCTAAAAAAATTTTTTTAGTACATCCTCGATCAAAAAAAATTTTTTTAGTACATCCTCGATCTAAAAAAAATTTTTATAGTACATCCTTGATATGAAAAAATTTTTTTTAGTACATCCTCAATCTAAAAAAATTTTTTTAGTACATCCTCGATCTAAAAAAATTTTTTTAGTACATCCTCGATCAAAAAAAATTTTTTTAGTACATCCTCGATCTAAAAAAATTTTTTTTAGTACATCCTTGATCTAAAAAAATTTTTTTAGTACATCCTCGATCAAAAAAAATTTTTCTAGTACATCCTCGATCTAAAAAAATTTTTTTTAGTACATCCTTGATCTAAAAAAATTTTTTTAGTACATCGTCGATCTAAAAAAATTTTTTTAGTACATCCTCGATCTAAAAAAAATTTTTATAGTACATCCTTGATATGGAAAAAAATTTTTTTAGTACATCCTCGATCTAAAAAAAATTTTTATAGTACATCCTTGATATGAAAAAAATTTTTTTAGTACATCCTCGATCTAAAAAAATTTTTTTAGTACATCCTCGATCAAAAAAAATTTTTTTAGTACATCCTCGATCTAAAAAAAATTTTTATAGTACATCCTTGATATGAAAAAATTTTTTTTAGTACATCCTCAATCTAAAAAAATTTTTTTAGTACATCCTCGATCTAAAAAAATTTTTTTAGTACATCCTCGATCAAAAAAAATTTTTTTAGTACATCCTTGATACGAAAAAAATTTTTTTAGGACATCCTCGATTTAAAAAAATTTTTTTAGTACATCCTCGATCTAAAGAAAATTTTTTTAGTACATCCTCGGTCTAAAAAAATTTTTTTAGAACATCCTCGATCTAAAAAAAAATTTTTTTAGTACACCCTTGATATGAAAAAATTTTTTTTAGTACATCCTCGATCTAAAAAAATTTTTTTAGTACATCCTCGATCTAAAAAAAATTTTTTTAGTACATCCTCGATCTAAAAAAACTTTTTTTAGTACATCCTTGATATGAAAAAATTTTTTTTAGTACATCCTCGATCTAAAAAAATTGTTTTAGTACATCCTCGATCCAAAAAAATTTTTTTAGTACATCCTCGATCTAAAAAAAATTTTTTTAGTACATCCTCGATCTACTATGCCTACCAAGCCCTATGTGGAAGCTTTGCAGACGTCGAAGGAAATCCCTATTCCCACTACAACAGATGATCCCCAGTACGACAGAAAGACGCTGGTCGAGATCCACCGTCAGATAGTCGCTAGGCTTCGTACTTGCCGCAGCCTTTTCGACCAAATAGCAGTCATCACAGAGTTTGCTATCGTATATGGATAGTAAGCCTCTCGTAGTAGTAACATGGAACGCCCGATCGCTTCGAGGCAAATTGTCTGACTTCCTGCAGAGACTGCGAATTGATGTGGCCCTCATCACGGAGACACATCTCAAGCCGGCGGACAATCCGTTCATTGCCGGCTTCCAGTTACTGCGTCTTGACAGGATAGGCTCACGAGGTGGTGGAGTGGCCATTGCTATCCGGCGTGGCATTCGTTACACCCCCTTCTCAAGCTCCTTAAGACGACTGTCATCGAAGCTATCGGTGCGAAGAGGTGCACTCAGCACTGCTGGCGAGCTGAAAATCTTCGCAGCCTATTGCGCAGCGCAATGCCGTCGTTCCAACGACGCTAGATGATGCATTCAAGCGGGACCTAAACACCATCTCAAGGACCAATGCCCGGTTTCTGCTTGGGGGAGACCTCAATGCCAGACATCGGGCCTGGAATGGCCAGCTCCTGCTCGACCACTCCCAGAATGGTCACTACAACATCGAGTTTCCGGACACACCAACACTCATTTCGTGCCACGGCAGCTCAAGCACCCTGGACCTGTTCCTGACCAATGTTACCATAGCGAAGCCAGCTACAGTTGACGTGTTGGACTCTGACCACTTCCCGGTGATGACGGAGTTCAACTTCCAAGCTTCCAGAGGCCCGCCAGCGCTTAAGAGCGACTACCATAGTTAGCCACGCCGAGATCGAGAAGTGATCTATATCGAAACCGGTACAGGACACTTCAGACTAACACAGTTTCCCTTCAGCAATATTGAATTCAAGAGAGTCAAGATCGAGTTCTCCCCCAACGGAAGCCATGAGAGAGTCAAGATCGAGTTCTACCCCAACGGATGTTAGGGCTATTGCGAGCGGAAATTCTAAAGAACAGACAGGATCGAACGCGATCAAAACCTTATCAAGACTTCCATATATAAACGAAGACAAGCAGAGACAGGCCGAGTTGAGTTCGATAGTGCGGTTCAGCCGTGTGAGGACGTGTTGTCCAAACCGAGAAGAAATAAATAAAATTATTTTTTATCTCAATCGAGCTATCGTTTTCCATAACTAATCCCAACTTACGATATGGTTTGCGGTGTTTGGTGTGATTTCATGCGTGTTTTCGTCTATTCCGCTGGTCAAAATATCATGCTCTGGTACCGTAATCATGCGTCCACATCGTGCGATCGCTGATCAAAATAAAACATTAAACCTCACAAGCGCGGAATAGCAGTAGCAAATTGCACGGGGTACCCCACGGGTACTGCCAGGAATCACTCAAAAGAAACTCACGACGGAGGCTCTCAAAAAGGCTTGAATTTTTGCGGGTTTTTCTCGTCAAAATTGCAACCGCGGCCTGGAAACGCTGCGTGCGTGCTTGGCTTCGCTTCCAATTTCTCATTTCTGTAGCTCAGTTTTTCTTTCAAAGGTAAAGAGAACGCAAGCCCGTGAGCGCAAGCTTCGAGCCGCAATTACGATGCTCGCGCTTACGCTCGGCTATGCCCAAAAAGTATAGTCGTTCAAGCCTATATGCCTGCAAGGTTATAGCCGTTAGCCCTCAAAATCCAACCCTATTCTGTAGGACGTTTGTTGAGCCATGTACGAAGAATGTACGAAACAATGAATGGTAAAGTAATTAGATTGAATAAAGAAGGATCTAAATTTTGACATTTAGAGTTTACAGTACTTATCTACAGTAGTACAGGGGGCATCGGGAAACATTAGTCGATTGATGGTCACAAAAAAGAAGTAACAGTAGCATACTGGCCGTTGTGAATATTGCCCGACAGAATTTGCGAATAAAACTAGCTTGATTTGCTTCTACTTTTCAAAGTAATTACAGTTATATTTGTGTAAGTAATTTTGTGTACGCTTAAAGCATCAGCGTTTAAATTGGCTGCGTGTATTAACGTGCTTCATCACGTGAGTGTTGTAAGTCGAGAGGCAGTTAAATAACGTTTTTTTTTTTTGATTGAGAAGTTTGAGAGGTTAACCCCTTTTATTCGTGTGTCGAAAATTCCCTTTTTCTTACATTGCAGAAGATCATACTTCTTGCACGTGATAAGAAACGAAGCAAAACTGAATACACCCAAGAAATCGTAACGCAATTTATTCAAGTTTGGAACTCCAGATCCAGAAATCTGGGACATCAAGGCATAGACGATATGGGAATCGCGACGATAAAGCGAGAGCTATTGCAGATTTCAAATCGGTGCTTATTAAAGCTAACCCGAGCGCTACAGAATCCGATGTTTGGAAGAAGCTAACTAACCTGCGGAAGAGCTATCAGCGAGAAAAGCCGAGAAATGCCAGGAGTCGCAACGATCAGGGTTCCGGAGTGATAGATAGATATATATATATATACACCGAAGCTTTGGTATTATCCCCTCTTAGCATTTCTTGGGGAAAGTTCTTCAACTACGCCGATCAGTTGCAATCTGCAATCCCCAATGAATGAAACCACCTCAACCAAGCCCAACTCATAACAACCCCTCAACGTAGTAGAAATTTCACGAATCAACACAAATCATTGCCTATCATTAGCAACTTTACTGCGTCAATTACACGGTAGGAGAAGAGTAACTGTTTTTGCTGAAATGCAATCCATGCTGACTCGGGCAGTTGCTGCTCAATACGACGAACCCCCAAAGCAATCCTGATGAAGGGATGCCCACCAGCACTAGGGAAAACGATAGAACAATGGAATAGAACGATAGAATGGAATGTACATATAACAACAAATAAAAGTAATAAGTTGATGTATAAACAATTGAGTAATGTTAATGCATTAATATATATTTTTAGTATAATATATCGATATTGATATGTATATCTATAAAACAAATGTATGCTTACTATAAATACGGCCAGGCCGTTCTCAAATAAATAACAATAACAACAAAATATATGCTTACATATAATTTTCAAAACTTTTTGGATTTGTGGAAAAATAATTTCTTATTTATAAGATAAAACTATTTTTAAATCAAATCACATACTTTTCCTGCATTTCCGAAAGCAAAATATGTTACGCATTTCCAGCAACTTGCTTGCGCTTTCCCTCCTTCAAACTCTTATGCGCATTCATTCGAGTTCATTCGATCGAAAAGCCCTCACTACTACATATACACATGGGTTCTGTTCTGTCGGTACCCGTAAGTTTGTCGGAAACGGCTGGAACCCTAACACCGCTCATACAATTTGTATGGAGCGAGGCTCGGTTCCCAATTGCACGATAGTTCACGGTTTATCAGCAGGTATTTCCAGTGGTGCGACATAATTTCCACGTAAAAACAGTCAGCAAACATGCAAAAGGATAAAAGAAAGTATTAGCAAAACAAATTCAAACTCTAATCGGGATGATTTTCTAACACCTTTCCCTAAACGGTCCGGCTTCCTCTGCAATGATGCGGACCTTTTTGTCCAAAAGAAACAGCGCACTTTCAGAGTTTTTCTCTTGCACTTGAACCCGTACTCTTCGCCAGTTTTGCTTCTGCTTCAATCCACAAACGCGCGAAGGTGCAAAGCCCGAGAAACTCTAGCCCACTTTCGTTCGCTTCGTTAGAAAATCATCTTTTTGTCTCTTTCCCTTTCTCTACCACAGCGCTTTCGGCGCTCGCCAGTTGGGCCGTCAACGTGGGCGAAAAATCGTAAGGGGGGCAACCCAAAACGCAGCCGAATCAAACTGAGTGCAACAACGCAAATGACTTGCGTAGAGAGCCAAAACAATGGACTTTATTCTCTGGTGTTCTGGTGCTGGGCTGGTTTTTTCACGCTCAGGTAAAATGCAATCGTCCAATGGATGGGCGGGAATTTGAATTGCCTTTTTGACGGATTGGAATTCTCCGGCTTTTAATATAATTTTAACATCGGCACTGGACAGACCGTTAATAAGTGCATTAACTCCAGCTTCAGGAGCCATTTGATTTGCTACGTCAACTGGTATTAATTTTTCCACGCACAAATTAGCTAATTTCTGCGAAAGTGTTTCCAGGTTCCCCGCTTATTTTTGATGGCTCTAAGTTTTGCACAAGATTGAGCCTGGATTTTCCACACTTTTGCATGCTAATTTTACGGCATTGCTGATGTCCTGGAATGCTTCTTCATTAGGTGGTACGGCGGAACGGGCTTTACCACTCAATCTGCTAACCCGTCAGGTTAGAACCCATCATAATTTTGTCTAAGTGCTGTCGCTGTTTTAACATCAAAAAGGTGCTTGAGGAGCGGCTTGACAGATTGAACACGCGCCCATGGTTACAATATTCTGCTTATTTTCACTTAGTTTCAATTCGAAAACTGCTTCACGTGAAGAGTTAATGAAAAATCCTACTTTTTGAATAGGAATATTGGATTCGTGTTCAATTAAAAAATGATTCAACTTCACGATAAAAGGTTCGCTTGCATGCTGATATGTTAGCTTGATAAGGTTTTTTGTTTTGAATGTTTTTGTTTTCTGGATTTTTTTTTTCACTTAGCTTGCAATTTCAACAATTCCTCGACATTTGCTTCTAAAATCTTCTAACGTTTGACTAATCATTAACCTTACTTTTTACTTATTTTATTACACCCTATTTTGTCATTGTATGGGTTAATGTACTTTATAGCATTTGTCGTCCCTCATCCGGTCACTGAGTCACCCTTTTCACTGAGAGCTCGTTTTTTGATTTAATGTTCACCTTTTGCTTTTTCTTTTTTCACTGTTTCCGTACTGTTTATTACCCCTGGAGTTCAAATTCGTTTACTCATCACTTCACTTCAATAAATTCTCTTTGCAAAGTTCGTCTTCCGGTTCATTTGCAAAAACATTCAAAGTTTGCCAGAGATTTGGGCCGCCTTTAAAGCTTCCTTACGGGTGCTATTTTTTTTTTGCACATAGTGTACATAGTCATACCTCGGTGAATGATTAGCAGTTTCTGTGCATGACTTTCACGCATCTCAGCATGAGATTCTAGCTGATTTGCTATTTGTACTTGCGGATCACCGCGTTTTTTTATAATTTTTGAATTCGTCTTCCCCATTTTTGTTTTTTTTTTGCGTTTGGCGGTGAATTTAGTAATTGTTTTCCGAGCTGCTTGCATCACATTTTCACTGTATTTATTAGGGTTTTCACTTTGGATGTTTGAAACCAAAAATTCAACATCACAAAATCACACATCGTCCTGTCACGGTCACCACGTAGAAAGTTCGGATAATTGAAACACTGTCCAAAAATATAATGTTCACAGGTGACTGCTGACTGCTGACTCAAGACTGACGCTTTATGCTGACGATAACTTGCTTTATAGGTGGTTTTCCAAAAAAACCACATGAGAGTGGAGCACGTTTTTCGCTCGAAGGTCCGGCATATCGGTAAGACGATCGGCAGCCATATTGTATTGCTGCTGCTGCATAATCGAGCAAATGTTCGCAAAACGCTTCCGTGGTCAAGGTAAGGAATGTTGGAATTTAGCTTACAACGGCGGTGCTAAACAACAAAAAAAACGGCATGCTATAAACTCTTGTGCCGCGGGGTCTCGCGCTCGTGTTTTGACTGTGAATGGGACGCATGTGTTTCTTTTTTGCAATGAGCCAGAACGATCGGCATCATGCGCTTGAACCTTTGCTCTCTCTCTCTCAGTCGAAGAAATACAAAACCCCGTGTGATTGTAGTGGCAAAGGACGTGTAGGAAAAATCTCCATGTATCTTGACTTGATATGAAAAAAATTTTTTAAGTACATCCTCGATCTAAACAAATTTTTTAGTACATCCTCGATCTATAAAAAATTTTTTAATACATCCTCGATCTAAAAAAAAATTTTTAGTACATCCTCGATCTAAAAAAATTTTTTAGTACATCCTCGATCTAATAAAAAATTTTTTAGGACATCCTCGATCAAAAAAAATTTTTTTAGTACATCCTTGATATGAAAAAATTTTTATTAGTACATCCTCGATCTAAAAAATTTTTTTTAGTACACCCTCGATCTAAAAAAAATTTTTTTAGTACATCCTTGATATGAAAAAAATTTTTTTAGTACATCCTCGATCTAAAAATAATTTTTTTAGTACATCCTCGATCAAAAAAAATTTTTTTAGTACATCCTTGATATGAAAAAATTTTTATTAGTACATCCTCGATCTAAAAAATTTTTTTTAGTACATCCTCGATCTAAAAAAAATTTTTTTAGTACATCTTCGATCAAAAAAAATTTTTTTAGTACATCCTCGATCAAAAAAAATTTTTTAGTACATCCTCGATCTATAAAAAATTTTTTAATACATCCTCGATCTAAAAAAAAATTTTTAGTACATCCTCGATCTAAAAAAATTTTTTTAGTATATCCTCGATTTAAAAAAAATTTTTTAGTACATCCTCGATATAAAAAAAATTTTTTTAGTACATCCTCGATCTAAAAAAATTTTTTTAGTACATCCTCGATTTAAAAAAAATTTTTTAGTACATCCTCGATCTAAAAAAAATTTTTTTAGTACATCCTTGATATGAAAAAAATTTTTTTAGTACATCCTCGATCTAAAAATAATTTTTTTAGTACATCCTCGATCAAAAAAAATATTTTTAGTACATCCTTGATATGAAAAAATTTTTATTAGTACATCCTCGATCTAAAAAATTTTTTTTAGTACATCCTCGATCTAAAAAAAATTTTTTTAGTACATCTTCGATCAAAAAAAAATTTTTTTAGTACATCCTCGATCAAAAAAAATTTTTTTAGTACATCCTTGATATGAAAAAAATTTTTTTAGTACATCCTCGATCTAAAAAAATTTTTTTAGTACATCCTCGATCTAAAAAAAAATTTTTTAGTACATCCTCGATCTAAAAAAAATTTTTTTAGTACATCCTCGATCTACAAAAATTTTTTTAGTACATCCTCGATCTAAAAAAATTTTTTTAGTACATCCTTGATATGAAAAAAATTTTTTTAGTACATCCTCGATCAAAAAAATTTTTTTTAGTACATCCTCGATCTAAAAACAAATTTTTTAGTACATCCTCGATCAAAAAAAATTTTTTCAGTACATCCTCGATGTAAAAAAATTTTTTTTAGTACATCCTCGATCTAAAAAAATTTTTTTAGTACATCCTCGATCAAAAAAAATTTTTTTAGTACATCCTCGATCTAAAAAAAATTTTTTTAGTACATCCTCGATCAAAAAAAAAATTTTTAGTACATCCTCGATCTAAAAAAAAATTTTTAGTACATCCTTGATATGAAAAAAAATTTTTTAGTACAACCTCGATCTAAAAAAATTTTTTTAGTACATCCTCGATCTAAAAAAAATTTTTTTAGTACATCCTAGATCAAAAAAAAATTTTTTAGTACATCCTCGATCTAAAAAAAAATTTTTTAGTACATCCTTGATATGAAAAAATTTTTTTTAGTACATCCTCGATCTAAAAAAAATTTTTTTAGTACTTCCTAGATCAAAAAAAATTTTTTTAGTACATCCTCGATCTAAAAAAATTTTTTTTAGTACATCCTCGATCTAAAAAAATTTTTTCAGTACATCCTCGATCTAAAAAAATTTTTTTAGTACATCCTTGATCTAAAAAAAATTTTTTTAGTACATCCTCGATCAAAAAAAATTTTTTTAGTACATCCTCGATCTAAAAAAAATTTTTTTAGTACAACCTTGATATGAAAAAAATTTTTTTAGTACATCCTCGATCTGAAAAAAATTTTTTTAGTACATCCTTGATCAAAAAAAATTTTTTTAGTACATCCTCGATCTAAAAAATTTTTTTTAGTACATCCTCGATCTAAAAAAATTTTTTTAGTACAACCTCGATCAAAAAAACCTTTTTTTTAGTTCGCACAAAGCGTGTGCGGCGGCACATTTTTATTCGAACAAACACACGAAAACATGAACAGTGTGAAAATGAAAACACATTTAAAAAAAAAAATACACAAAACATTCAAAAAAACAACATTCGTACGAAAGCAAAGTACGGCAAAACCTCCGAAACCTCCCCTGGCTCGAAATGATCGCCAGGCAACGACGTGCACGGAAACGGGGGTGGGGTTATGTTCGCTCGGGTGCCCCTCAACACATTCTGCGGTACCGAAAAAGCCCCCGTGGCTGGTCGACAGGGGCACAGATGACCGCAGATGATGCAAAAGTCACCCGGCTCAGCTGTTGCTCGGTGATCCTCGGAAGTCCGGCCCAGGCGCGACCACGCTGGATATTGAGTTGAGGCCAGTTCCGACCCCGAATGGGTTGCCGACCCGACCCGTGATATGAGTCATCCAATTCCCAAGTAGCGCTCGAGCAGTCGATTTGTACGGTGAAATTTGACATTTTCGAGCGGCTCGCGACGGCCATATTTTCGTACGTCCCCCCGACGTAGATCCGAATCTGTTCGACTGACTGCCTCTCCGTGAGTCGCAGGCCGGCGCTGTCGACACGATCAGACCTGCGTAAATGCGCGAGACGACACACGCGTACACGCGCCATGTGGCACTGACCTTCGTTTTTTTCTCATTATTTCCCCATTATCGCCTATTTCGCGCTGGCCGCTTTACACATGCGTGACGGCTGAAGTTCTTTTCTCTCTCTTCGTTACACTACATATTTTGACATGTTTTTTTTGTTTTCCGTTCGATTTTTCATCATTATTGTGTTTGGTGGATATAGCGCTTTGGTGGATTTGGATTGCCTATTTAGAAGCATCTCCAACACCTTCGAGAGAAGAGCGTGAGAGAAGGGACATTCTGAAATGTTTTATTAAGAGTTAAGTTTTAATTCCAATCACCTCTGCCAGCCAGCCAACAATCCGTGGCGAGTTGAACCGAGTGTTGCACGTTTGACACGTTGATCTATCCGGCCTGCTTAGTTGACTGACGTACGCTCTCGCTTTTGTTTTTTTATTTGGGTGGACAAACAGAACGAATTGCGTCGCCGGTACCGCTGGAGATACACGCCGCAAACTTTAACCTTTCAACGACAGCCTCTTTCAAGACGAATGCCCCCCCCCCCCCAAAAAGGCCGGCCGGTTCATCCACAACGACCTGGCATACCGAGCAACAACCGAGCAACAGTTTCGAGAGGCGTTAATACATAAAAATAGCCGAAAACACACAAACGTAATGCAGCGCAACACTGCTGTGTTGCAGAACAGTTGAGAACCGAACAAACAAAGAATTTGCCTTCGCTGATTTGTCAGTGCTTGAAGTCAGTGCCATTGCTCGTTTAAGAGATAGTGTTAACCGTAGCAATAAGAAAAATTAGTTCTAACACATCCTTTCCTTTTACCTAAAATTAACAATTTACATGAGCTAAATGCATTCGAATTAAATCTTGTGAATGAAGTTGTTTTTTCTTTCAAAACGCATTTGATTTTTTTCGAGAGTAAAATGTCCACAAATGATGTGCAAAAGAAAGCGCACACTACCTGTGGATATTATTTTTGATCGCATTTTTTCCTAGCACAATGTGCTCGTGGCTTCAACGTGGTGTTAGCATAAAAATAGGCTTAAGTTCATTCGACAATCTATCTTACATTATTTGCTACGATCGGTTCTAATACTTTTGAAACGGGAAGCAGAAACACTGTTGATCAATTTTTTAGAAGGAAAATTGAGATATGCAGCTACACGAGTTCATTTAAAGGATGAGAACGTAAAAGACGTTTGTCATCGTCGGCAAATAGTAGTTTGAATAGTTTAGAAGTAAATAGTTTTATGATAGTTTTTTCGCACTTTCTTGCTTAGTTCCCTTAAAATGTTGTTAAAAAACGCAGGTGTGTTGTGATTAATATGTTATTGATGTTATTCATTTTAAGTTATAGTTTGTTGGCATGGCCAGGCTTTAATAAAAAAGTTCATTAATGTTTTTTTATGCCTATCTTGTTACATTTATCGACAAGTTTTGCAAACATTATATGTAGATCTTTACAAAGATAGAGAAAAAAAAAAGTAATGTACCTTAGCTGATGTACTTTATCATCGCTTTATATACCTCATTTATAGTGCTTGAATTTAAAACTACGCTATACAAAAATGTTTTTGTTACATGCGCATAGAGGGGTTTGAAATAGTTTACCCCCTTAACCCGAACATATATGTATCTTTTGGTAAAAAAATCAGGAAAAACCGCATTAACAGGATTCCGTTCTCATTCGGGGTGCCTAAAAAATATACGAGCAAAAGAGACCGAGTTAAGCGAAGCGAGTCATCAAAGCGAAAATGCCATTTATGAAACACAATACAGCCCTTGTTATTGAAAAACGGTCAAAAAAAAAAAAAAGGTACATCAGAAAATAAAAAAACCGTTCATCAGATCCTAACGTTCATTAGCATTTAGATATGATTTGGGAAATAACTATGTCACATTTCCACAGAGGTTTTATTGGTTTTTTTTATCCATGGTAAGTCTTAACAAGAAAATAAATCTTATAATTAATCTTAAATTACAATTAGTGTCGAATGCCATAGAAATCTTCAAAGCTTATAACATTGCCTATTAAATTAGGGCGCTGACCATGTGTCAAAATATATTTTCTTGCAATCGATAGCTGTACAAATCTTTATGAAAGCAATACATTCGCAGAGGTTGAATTTTATCAGACAGGTTTAACAAAATGAGAGAAAATCGTTGAAATCGGCAAAACATCAGATATCAGTGATGGTAAACAAGAATGTTTTTTTTGTTTATTATCGATTGATTAATACACACTCCAAAGGTGATAGCATTGAGATTTCTATGATTTCACAAAGCTAAGAAAATGGTAGGCGGCTGCATTTGATAGGTGTTTTGTTCTATGCCTTTGGTAAACTATCACACCTCGTATCGTAATCATGCGTCCACATGCGATCGGTGATCATAGAACATTAGCTCACAAACAGAATATAGGTAGAAATTGTGCAGGTACCTTCAACATGGGCGAAAAATGTAAGGGCAAGTCAAACGCAGGTAAAGTGGCCTGCGCGGGAAGAAACCTACCCCAACAAAGGCACTGCTGCGGACAACCGATTTCTCTCGGGTGGGCTTTTTCTCTCCGAGTGCTGCTACGCTCATGTAAAATGCTCGTCGAATGGAGCATTTTTCTCTCTCTCAGTCGAAGAAATACAAAACCCCCGTGTGATTGTAGTGACAAAGGACGTGTAGGAAAAATCTCCAATGTATCATCGGAAGAGTTAAACAAGCGCTCGAATCGCGAACATCGCTAACGTTAAAGCCAAAAAAAAGGCGTCTTGAGTCCTCACCGGTGTCGACCTAAACTACTCCTTAACCGGCCTGTTGAGCATCGAACTCGAATCATCCGTCGATGCGAGAGTGCGTTCAACTGCCTTTCCGTAGCCTAACGTCCGGGCACTTACCGTCTTACGAGCGAGCGCGAGTAAAAACACGGCATCATTTGGGCTGACAGACAGGGCGAAGTGTGCTTTTGATCGCCACCGTAACACGTCCTTCGCAATTGATCGCGCTGGTGCAGCAGCAGCACTGAATCTCTGACCACAAAACCCATCCGAAGCACTAGCACTACTAGCGCGGGGAAATATCGTGTGACAGAAAACTGCCTGAACTCTGCATCAGGTCAAGCAGGTTGAATCGAGGCCACCGAAATAGCCCGATCCGATGCGATCCGAATCCGATGACCCTCACCGACGGCATTGGCATTGGCGAACAGCTCGTCCGTCAGTTTCCGGTGGTCAAGTTCAGCCATTGGCCGGCAAACGGACTCCTTCTAAACCCCTTCGGAAGTTCACGAGACGTGGTTCAGCCACCACAAGCGACTCGAACGCGAGTTAACACTTCCACTTGGTGTAAGGGTTTTTTGAAAGGTTTCGGATTCCTCGGACAGAGTAACACGTTGTAGAATTTTGAGCTAAATCTGAGGAATGTCTTTATTTTTACCTTTTTTGTCTTTTTCTATGCTAAAATGGGATGGATGGCTGAGGCTGACATGTTGTTTTGTTGCTTGATTTATGGTGGTTTTGAAGTACCGGAAGTTTTGGCGGGTGCACATGTTTTATTCGGATTCCAGGGGGGAATTCCAGTACGGGTTTTGGCGGATGCATATGTTCATTCAGGCGCCAGGGTACAGGTGATTAGTTTTTAATGATGTCGCTGAGCATTGTAAGCGGTTGTATATTCGTCTCAGGCCTTTCCATTATTGTAGATATTGTAAAGAAAATAGAAGGTACGTGACGATACGATGCTAACTCGCGCTTACAACTAACTAACACTGAAAGAACCTCACCGAAAGCTCACTTTTGACTTTGGACGCATCGTGCAGGACTCCGTTCGATAACCGATGCGTTCGTTTTCGGCTACGGTTGGTGCGCTGTTAGAAAAACATTTTTTATTTCGGATAGTTCTTGATTAAAAACAATTTTCTTTAGTACATCCTCGATCTAAAAAAAATTTTTTTAGTACATCCTCGATCTAAAAAATTTTTTTTAGTACATCCTCGATCAAAAAAAATTTTTTTAGTACATCCTCGATCTAAAAAAAAATTTTTTAGTACATCCTTGATATGAAAAAAATTTTTTTTGCACATCCTCGATCTAAAAAAATTTTTTTAGTACATCCTCGATCTAAAAAAAATTTTTTAAGTACATCCTAGATATGAAAGAATTTTTTTAGTACATCCTCGATCTAAAAAAAATTTTTTAGTACATCCTCGATCTAAAAAAATTTTTTTAGTACATCCTCGATCTAAAAAAAAATTTTGCTAGTACATCCTCGATCTAAAAAATGTTTTTAGTACATCCAAAGCGTGTGCATTGGCACATTTTTATTCGAACAAACACACGAAAACATGTACAGTGTGAAATGAAAACACATTAAAAAAAAAATACACAAAACATTCAAAAAAACAACATTCGTTCGAAAGCAAAGTACAGCAAAACCGAAACCTCCCCTGGCTCGAAATGATCGCCAGGCAACGACGTGCACGGAAACGGGGGTGGGGTTATGTTCGCTCGGGTGCCCCTCAACACATTCTGCGGTACCGAAAAAGCCCCCGTGGCTGGTCGACAGGGGCACAGATGACCCAGTCATTGGGAAAAGTCACCCGGCTCAGCTGTCGGTCGGTGAAAAATCCAGCGGCAAACGTACGTTTTGTTTATTTATTTTCGATAGGCTCGATAACGGTTTGACACTTCGCTGACTCTGTAGTGAAAGATACGCAATGGTGACCGGAGAAATGATGTTCCATTCGATGGAAAAGCTCTTTTCTCCCGTAAACTCTTTCCTATTATTTACACACAACATTCGATCACTTACTGGTTTTTTTTTTTTCATTTTTAGCCGCCAAAAATAGAGCTCTAATCTGCTAAATTACCCCGAGTTTTAGACGAATTTAAATCTTTCCTTCTGTCAGGAGCTGTCAAAACATCAAAAACAAAATACCTCGCTCAAGCAAAACTGTCAGCTCCACGATTTTGACACTTACAATCACAATTTGTGCAACTCTAAAAAGCGGGTAAGTGAGTTCTTCTCGTTTTGCGGAAAATTAAGCGCAATTCACTCATCTAATCGTCTTGTTGTTTGGACTCTGCACAATTTACCGTTCGTCTTTTCACTTCCATTGTTCCATTGCCCAATGATTCGCCAGCTTTTGGAACCGCTATAAGGTCGTCGTCATCATCATCATCATCTTCCTTTACCGCTAGCGTTCGGGTCCATTTGGGGCGAACAGCTACAGCTACAGCTACACCAGGCCAGTGGAAGAAGGCCCAGTTGCCCAAAGCCATAGGAACGTACGGCCATAGGAAGGAAGGAAGGACCTTTCACCGAGCGAGGTGTCCAGGTACAGCGATGAAGCTTAGGGTTTTAGGCCAACGATACCATCCTAGCAATCGAAAGTACACTGATGTTCTGAGCACAAAGAAGGTTGTTCAGCCATTCGTTTGCGCGAGAATTCTGGATATTCTCAACCATTCGGGCTTGGCTGTTCAGCCAAAACTCACAAAAACGGTAGGTATTTACCACAGAATTAGCTCGTTGGGAAGCTCAAAAGGGAAACATTTCTATGCACGATTCTTTTAACGACGGATTACCGCGCGGAGTATTTACATCGGAAATTCTCTGCTAAACTGCACAATGCATCCTAGCAGGCGTTGATAATTCATGCTGCTCAAAGGGGGCAGTTAATTGGCCACTTGAACGTACCCCCCCCCCCCCGAAAAAAGTGGTCCACTTGGCTCGGGGGTGGCTGAAGCGATCTCGTGTCACTCCGCAAAAAAAAAAGCACGCAGCTCGATTTGCGGGTCAACGGAAATATTTTTTTCTATTACATCTGGGTCGCTTTCGTTCTGTTTCGTTTGCAGAACTAATTTTTAGGTCGCGTGCGTTATTTGCGCTATGTTTTTTTGTAGTTCCGTGCCAGTTTTGGGGGCATGCGAGGCATCGACTTACATCGGGAGCAGAACGGCAACGAAAGCAAACGAGAAAGGTTCGTGCTGGTGCCGAACGCAAAAGCAAACACCCAGCAGGCGCTAATAGAGAGGGAGGCTTTTTCCATTCGCGATGAAGAAGAAACTGCACTTCTCGCGTGTCCTTGCGAGAGAGCGAGAGAGCGAGAGAGAGAGAAGTCTCTCAATTTGCGAAAGAGAATCGAAAGGATAAACATGCCAAAATGTCCCCAAAACCGCGCCAGGATCCTACCCAGGGGATCCGCAAAACGAACGAACGGAGAGAGAGAGAGAGAGAGAGAGAGCACTTTGAGTGTGTGTGTGTGTGCCAGTGTGAGGGATCGGTCCTCTGCTGCTGCTCCTGCTCCTGCTGCTGGATGTCCTTGCGGGGGTTTCACTCGTTCATGCATTCCTGCACGCAGTTCGTACGCAGTTCGTTTCGCGTGTGTTCCCAGCACAGCACCGCGGGTTTTCCCTGCCGACAAATCCGAGCCAAAATGACCCCCGAAGCTCGGATCACCTCGCTCTCTTTTACTACCTTTCGTCACGTGATTTTCTTTACCTGTGTGTGTGTGTGTGTGCGGTTTTTGGCTATCAGCAGCGCGTGGTGGTGGTGGTCGGCTGCACCGAGCGAACGAATGACGCTCGAATTCTCTCGTTTGAACCGTCGTTTTTTCCTGTTGCTTTGAATGTGTGCGCCAGCGCAAGCTAATTATGTTGCAGGCCGGCGAAGTTGAAGAGAAAAAAAAACGTCACCTGCCAGAGTATCCCAGTGCAGTAAGTATCCTAGCGGAAGGTAGCGATTTGCAAGCATTACCGTTGAGGGTAGGTGCTTAAAAATCATCGCAGTTCGAGTTCTTAACTTGGTTTTTTTTTTAATAATAATTTCATTCTCTTGCTTCACGTCTGCTGCTGTTTGACGAGTAAATTATGTTACGCCGCATTTCGCACCGCTGGAAATACCCGTTGAATAGACGTGAGCTACAGGCAGCTGGACGATGCAGGAAAACAGTGCCACTACGCGACAGTGGCGTTTTTTCCCCGTGCACGCAGCTGAAAGACTAAGCTAAAAGAACAACCGAAATTTTTGAAGAAGACACTAAAGTATAATGTATTCCTGTGTTGACGTTGTCTGGTCTGCGCGTTTTTTTTCATTTTTTCTGAAAGAGAGCGCATACTAGTTTTGGCTCTCCACGGTTCGCGCGCTCTCTCTCTTTTGAGAATGGGAAGCGACCGATGAAAATATGAGCACAAACTGAACAAACCAGGAAAACCGAACCGAACCGAACGAACACCGACCCTGCCCTACTGCCAAGAATCACTCAAAAGAAACTCACGACGGAGGCTCTCAAAAGGCTTCAAATTTGCGGGGTTTTGTCGTCAAAAATGAAACCGCGGCCGGAAACGCTGCGTGCGTGCCGTTCGGCCCTTTTCCCCTTCGCTCACATTTCTCATTTCTGCAGCTCAGTTTCTTTCAAGGTAGAGAGAACGCAAGCCGCGAGCGCAAGCTTCGAGCGCAATTACGCTCGCGCTTACGGCTGCGCTCTCTTTCAGAACAAACGCGCAGACGAAAGAACCTACAAGAGGGAATACAGCACATTTTATTGGGTTTTTCATATTTCATTACATTTCGTTTGCGGTGGCGTCTTTCAGCTGCGTGTACGGGGAATAAACGCCTTCATTGTCCAGTAACACTGCTTGCCTGTATCGTCCAATTGCACGATAGTTCACGGTTTATCAGCAGTATTTCCAGTGGTGCGAAATGCTGCGACATAATTTTCTCGTCAAACAGGAGCAAACATCCTGTCCTGCATAGTAGTTCCCTCGTCAAGCAGCAGCAAACATGAAATAAGATAATGAAAGTATTAGAAAACAGATCAAACTCCAATTGGGATGATTTTTAACCTACCTCAACGGTACCGCTTCCTCTGCTACGATGCGGACCTTTCTCCAACAACAGCACTTGCACACTGGCAGTTTGAGTTTTCTCTTTAACTTACCCGTACTCTTCGCCGTTTGCTTCAATCCACAAATTTGCTAAGTTCTCTTCGCCGACGCATCGGCCGGACTTAGAATGTGGAGAAACGCGCACACAAACCCAAAATCGCTGCTGGCAGCCGCACACATGCACACGCACAAGGGTGCGAAGGTGCAAAGCGGAGAAACTCTAGCCCACTTTCGTTCGCTTCGTGCAGCCACAGGCGGGTGAAAAATCACCCAAAATCAGCTCAAAAACCGGTGAATGTAGGTAGGTAGGTAGAAAATCATCTTTTTCAAACGAGAGCCAAAACGATGGACTTTATTCTCTGGTGTTCTGGTGCTGGTTTTTTTCACGCTCAGGTAAAATGCAATCGTCGACGGCATGCTATAAAATCTTGTGCCGCGGGGTCTCTCGCTCGTGTTTTGAACTGTGAATGGGACGCATGTGTTTCTTTTTTGCAATGAGCCAGAACGATCGGCATCATGCGCTTGAACCTTTGCTCTCTCTCTCTCTCAGTCGAAGAAATACAAAACCCCGTGTGATTGTAGTGACAAAGGACGTGTAGGAAAACTCTCCAATGTATCATCGGAAGAGTTAAACAAGCGCACGAATCGCGAACATCGCTAACGTTAAAGCCAAAAAAAGGGTTACTTGAGTAGTGAGTGGACTACGCTGGTCCATTTTAACCTCAAAACCAGTGCATCATCGCCGTGCGGTCTGCAATGAAAAGTTACTTGTGCATTTTTGTGTGCGTTTTGCAACGAAACCCAGTTCATCTGGAACTCGTTGGAGACCTCACCACAGCCGGATTTCTAGCGGCATTGCAACGATGAACAACAAAAGAAAGCCATTGGCACAGACTGTGCTCGAGCAAAGGCTTCACCTGGCATTTCGCTTCTCCTAAGGCTCCCTAAAAACTTCGGCGGATTGTGGGAGGCATCTTTACCGTCATCTCGAGCAGCTCGAGACTGTCATCCTTCATCAAATGGTGGCTGCCATGAATTCACGTCCGCTGTTGCCCATGTCGGACGACCCAAAACGATTTGGCCGCTCTTACGCCAGCCCACTTTCTCATTCGGTTCCTCAATGCACCTCAGTTCCTGTTCCGGACTGTGCTGGGCTACGGAGCTTCTGGAGCCATTCTGGGCGACGGAATGCTTGCAGGAAATGCAGAGAGAGACACCATGCGTTACCAGCCAGCCAACGACGCCAGGTATAGTATGGTAGATTGGTAATCCTTCTCGATGAATCTTTACCAACCACACCAATGGACCCTCGCACGTATCGTCGAGATTCAAACCGGGAGCAGATCCTTCTCACAAGGGTAGTAAAACTAAACACAACAAAGGGGACTCATTCTCCGTCCAATTTGTAAAATTTGCATATTTTTTTAGTACATCCTTGATATGAAAAATTTTTTTAGTACATCCTCGATTTGAAAAAAATTTTTTTAGTACATCCTCGATCTAAAAAAATTTTTTTAGTACATCCTCGATCTAAAAAAAATTTTTTAGTACATCCTCGATCTAAAAAAAATTTTTTTAGTACATCCTTGATATGAAAAAATTTTTTTTAGTACATCCTCGATCTAAAAAAATTTTTTTAGTACATCCTCGATCAAAAAAAATTTTTTTAGTACATCCTTGATATGAAAAAAATTTTTTTAGTACATCCTCGATCAAAAATAATTTTTTTAGTACATCCTCGATCAAAAAAAATTTTCTTAGTACATCCTCGATCTAAAAAAAATTTTTAAGTACATCCTTGATATGAAAAAATTTTTTTTAGTACATCCTCGATCTAAAAAAATTTTTTTAGTACATCCTCGATCAAAAAAAATTTTTTTAGTACATCCTTGATATGAAAAAAATTTTTTTAGTACATCCTCGATCAAAAATAATTTTTTTAGTACATCCTCGATCAAAAAAAATTTTCTTAGTACATCCTCGATCTAAAAAAAAATTTTTAAGTACATCCTTGATATGAAAAAATTTTTTTTAGTACATCCTCGATCTAAAAAAATTTTTTTAGTACATCCTCGATCAAAAAAAATTTTTTTAGTACATCCTCGATCTAAAAAAAATTTTTTTAGTACATCCTCGATCAAAAAAAATTTTTTTAGTACATCCTCGTCCTAAAAAAAATTTTTTTAGTACATCCTCGATCTAAAAAAAATTTTTTTAGTACATCCTCGATCTAAAAAAAATTTTTTTAGTACATCCTTGATATGAAAAAATTTTTTTTAGTACATCCTCGATCAAAAAAAAATTTTTTTAGTACATCCTCGATCAAAAAAAATTTTTTTAGTACATCCTCGATCAAAAAAAATTTTTTTAGTACATCCTTGATATGAAAAAATTTTTTTTAGTACATCCTCGATCAAAAAAAATTTTTTTAGTACATCCTCGATCAAAAAAAATTTTTTTAGTACATCCTCGATCAAAAAAAATTTTTTTAGTACATCCTCGATCTAAAAAAAAATTTTTTAGTACATCCTCGATCAAAAAAAATTTTTTTAGTACATCCTCGATCTAAAAAAATTGTTTTTAGTACATCCTTGATATGAAAAAAATTTTTTTAGTACATCCTCGATCAAAAAAAATTTTTTTAGTACATCCTCGATCTAAAAAAAATTTTTTTAGTACATCCTTGATATGAAAAAAATTTTTTTAGTACATCCTCGATCAAAAACAATTTTTTTAGTACATCCTCGATCTAAAAAAAATTTTTTTAGTACATCCTCGATCAAAAAAAATTCTTTTAGTACATCCTCGATCTAAAAAAAATTTTTTTAGTACATCCTTGATATGAAAAAAATTTTTTTAGTACATCCTCGATCTAAAAAAATTTTTTTAGTACATCCTCGATCAAAAAAAATTTTTTTAGTACATCCTTGATATGAAAAAATTTTTTTAGTACATCCTCGATCTAAAAAAAATTTTTTTAGTACATCCTTGATATGAAAAAAATTTTTTTAGTACATCCTCGATCTAAAAAAATTTTTTTAGTACATCCTCGATCAAAAAAAATTTTTTTAGTACATCCTTGATATGAAAAAATTTTTTTAGTACATCCTCGATCTAAAAAAAATTTTTTTAGTACATCCTCGATCTAAAAAAATTTTTTTTAGTACATCCTTGATATGAAAAAATTTTTTTAGTACATCCTCGATCTAAAAAAATTTTTTTAGTACATCCTCGATCTAAAAAAAATTTTCTTAGTACATTCTCGATCTAACAAAATTTTTTTAGTACATCCTCGATCTAAAAAAATTTTTTTAGTACATCCTCGATCTAAAAAAAATTTTTTTAGTACATCCTCGATCAAAAAAAATTTTTTTAGTACATCCTCGATCAAAAAAAATTTTTTTAGTACATCCTCGATCTAAAAAAAATTTTTGTAGTACATCCTTGATATGAAAAAAATTTTTTTAGTACATCCTCGATCAAAAAAAATTTTTTTAGTACATCCTTGATATGAAAAAATTTTTTTAGTACATCCTCGATCTAAAAAAATTTTTTTAGTACATCCTCGATCTAAAAAAAATCTTTTTAGTACATCCTCGATCTAAAAAAATTTTTTTTAGTACATCCTTGATATGAAAAAATTTTTTTAGTACATCCTCGATCTAAAAAAATTTTTTTAGTACATCCTCGATCTAAAAAAAATTTTCTTAGTACATTCTCGATCTAACAAAATTTTTTTAGTACATCCTCGATCAAAAAAAATTTTCTTAGTACATCCTCGATCTAAAAAAAAATTTTTAAGTACATCCTTGATATGAAAAAATTTTTTTTAGTACATCCTCGATCTAAAAAAATTTTTTTAGTACATCCTCGATCAAAAAAAATTTTTTTAGTACATCCTCGATCTAAAAAAAATTTTTTTAGTACATCCTCGATCAAAAAAAATTTTTTTAGTACATCCTCGTCCTAAAAAAAATTTTTTTAGTACATCCTCGATCTAAAAAAAATTTTTTTAGTACATACTCGATCTAAAAAAAATTTGTTTAGTATATCCTTGATCTAAAAAAAAATTTTTTAGTACATCCTCGATCAATAAAAATTTTTTTAGTACATCCTTGATATGAAAAAAATTTTTTTAGTACATCCTCGATCTAAAAAAAAATTTTTTAGTACATCCTTGATATGAAAAAAATTTTTTTAGTACATCCTCGATCAAAAAAAATTTTTTTAGTACATCCTCGATCTAAAAAAAATTTTTTTAGTACATCCTTGATATGAAAAAATTTTTTTTAGTACATCCTCGATCAAAAAAAATTTTTTTAGTACATCCTCGATCAAAAAAAATTTTTTTAGTACATCCTCGATCAAAAAAAATTTTTTTAGTACATCCTCGATCTAAAAAAAAATTTTTTAGTACATCCTCGATCAAAAAAAATTTTTTTAGTACATCCTCGATCTAAAAAAATTGTTTTTAGTACATCCTTGATATGAAAAAAATTTTTTTAGTACATCCTCGATCAAAAAAAATTTTTTTAGTACATCCTCGATCTAAAAAAAATTTTTTTAGTACATCCTTGATATGAAAAAAATTTTTTTAGTACATCCTCGATCAAAAACAATTTTTTTAGTACATCCTCGATCTAAAAAAAATTTTTTTAGTACATCCTCGATCAAAAAAAATTCTTTTAGTACATCCTCGATCTAAAAAAAATTTTTTTAGTACATCCTTGATCAAAAAAAATTTTTTTAGTACATCCTCGATCTAAAAAAAATTTTTTTAGTACATCCTTGATATGAAAAAAATTTTTTTAGTACATCCTCGATCAAAAAAAATTTTTTTAGTACATCCTTGATATGAAAAAATTTTTTTTAGTACATCCTCGATCAAAAAAAATTTTTTTAGTACATCCTTGATATGAAAAAATTTTTTTTAGTACATCCTCGATCAAAAAAATTTTTTTAGTACATCCTCGATCTAAAAAAAAATTTTTTAGTACATCCTTGATATGAAAAAATTTTTTTTAGTACATCCTCGATTTAAAAAAAATTTTTTAGTACATCCTCGATCTAAAAAAAATTTTTTTAGTACATCCTTGATATGAAAAAAATTTTTTTAGTACATCCTCGATCTAAAAAAAATTTTTTTAGTACATCCTCGATCAAAAACAATTTTTTTAGTACATCCTCGATCAAAAACAATTTTTTTAGTACATCCTCGATCTAAAAAAATTTTTTTAGTACATCCTCGATCTAAAAAAATTTTTTTAGTACATCCTCGATCTAAAAAAAATTTTTTTTAGTTCATACAAAGCGTGTGCGTTGGCACATTTTTATTCGAAAAAACACACGAAAACATCGACTGCGTTAAATGAAAACACATTTAAAAAAAAAAACACACATAACATTCAAAAAAACAACATTCGTACGAAAGCAAAGTACGGCAAAACCGAAACCTCCCCTCGCTAATGAGACGCCAGGCAACGACGTGCACGGACTCGGGGGTGGGGTTATGTTCGCTCGGGTGCCCCTAAACACATTCTGCGGTACCGAAAAAGCCCCCGTGGCTGGTCGACAGGGGCACAGATGACCGCAGACGGATGCAAAAAGTCACCCGGCTCAGCTGTCGCTCGGTGAAAAATCCAGCGGCAGACGTACGTTTTGTTTATTTATTTTCGGTAGGCTCGATAACGGTTTGACACTTCGCTGACTCTGTAGTGAAAGATGCATAATGGTGACCGGAGGAGAAATTATGTTCCAACCGATGGAAAAGCTCTTTCTCCCGTAAACTCTTTCCTATTATTTACACACAACATTCAATCACTTACTGGTTTTTTTTTCATTTTTAGCCGCCAAAAATAGAGCTCTAATCTGCTAAATTACCCCGAGTTTTAGACGAATTTAAATCTTTCCTTCCGTCAGGAGCTGTCAAAACATCAAAAACAAAATACCTCGCTCAAGCAAAAGTGGTCAGCTCCATGAGTTTGACACTTACAATCACAATTTGTGCACCTCTAAAAAGCGGGTAAGTGAGTTCTTCTCGTTTTGCGGAAAATTAAGCGCAATTCACTCATCTAATCGTCTTGTTGTTTGGACTCTGTACAATTTACCGTTCGTCTGTCCACTTCCATTGTTCCATTGCCCAGTTGATTCGCCAGCTTTTGGAACCGCTAAAAGGTCGTCGTCGTCATCATCATCATCTTCCTTTACCGCTAGCGTTCGGGTCCATTTGGGGCGAACTACAGCTACAGCTACAGCTACACCAGGCCAGTGGAAGAAGGCCCAGTTGCCCAAAGCCATAGGAACGTACGGCCATCGGAAGGAAGGACCTTTCACCGAGCGAGGTGTACGAGGTACAGCGTTGAAGCTTAGGGTTTTAGGCCAACGATACCATCCTAGCAATCGAAAGTACACCGATGTTCGGATCACAAAGAAGGTTGTTCAGCCATTCGTTTGCGCGAGAATTCTGGATATTCTCAACCATTCGGGCTTGGCTGTTCAGCCAAAACTCACAAAAACGGTAGGTATCTACGACAGAATTAGCTCGTTGGGAAGCTCAACGGGAAACATTTCTATGCACGATTCTTTTAACGACGGATTACCGCGCGGAGTATATTTACATCGGAAATTCTCTGCTAAACTGCACAATTCATCCTAGCAGGCATCGATAATTCATGCTGCTCAAAGGGGGCAGTTAATTGGCCACTTGAACGTACCCCCCCGAAAAAAAAGTGGTCCACTTGGCTGGGTCTCGATCTCGTGTCACTCCGCAAAAAAAAAAAAGCACGCAGCTCGATTTGCGGGTCAACGGAAACATTTTTTTTATTACATCTCGGTCGCTTTCGTTCTGTTTCGTTTGCAGAACTGATTCCAGGTCGCGTGCGTTATTTGCGCTATGTTTTTTTTATCCGTTCCGTGCCAGTTTTGGGTGCATGCGAGGCATCGACTTACATCGGGAGCAGAACGGTAAAAGAAAGCAAACGAGAAAGGTTCGTGCTGGTGCCGAACGCAAAAGCAAACACCCAGCAGGCGCTAATAGAGAGGGAGGCTTTTTCCATTCGCGATGAAGAAGAAACTGCACTTCTCGCGTGTCCTTGCGAGAGAGAGAGAGAGAAGTCTCTCAATTTGCGAAAGAGAATCGAAAGGATAAACATGCCAAAAATGTCCCCAAAAACCGCGCCAGGATCCTACCCAGGGGATCCTCAAAAACGAACGAACGAAGAGAGAGAGAGAGAGAGAGCACTTTGAGTGTGTGTGTGTGCCAGTGTGAGGGATCGGTCCTCTGCTGATGCTCCTGCTGCTGGATGTCCTTGCGGGGGTTTCACTCGTGCATTCATTCCTGCACGCAGTTCGTACGCAGTTCGTTTCGCGTGTGTTCCCAGCACAGCACCACGGGTTTTTCCTGCCGACAAATCCGAGCCAAAATGACCCCCGAAGCTCGGATCACCTCGCTATCTTTTACTACCTTTCTTCACGTGATTTTCTTTACCTGTGTGTGTGTGTGTGCGGTTTTTGGCTATCAGCAGCGTGGTGGTGGTGGTCGGCTGCACCGAGCGAACGAACGACGCTCGAATTCTCTCGTTTGAACCGTCATTTTTCCCTGTTGCTTTGAATGTGTGCGCCAGCGCAAGCTAATTATGTTGCAGGCCGGCGAAGTTCAAGAGAAAAAAAAACGTCACCTGCCAGAGTATCCCAGTGCAGTAAGTATCCTAGCGGAAGGTAGCGATTTGCAAGCATTACCGTTGAGGGTAGGTGTTTGAAAATCATCGCAGTTGGAGTTCTTAACTTGTTTTTTTTTTAATAATAAACTCATTATCTTGCTTCATGTCTGCTGCTGTTTGACGAGTAAATTATGTTAAAACCGCATTTCGCACCGCTGGAAATACCCGCTGAATAGACGTGAGCTACAGGCAGCTGGACGATGCAGGAAAACAGTGCCACTACGCGACAGTGGCGTTTTTTGCTCTCCACGGTTCGCGCGCTCTCTCTCTTTTGAGAATGGGAAGAGAACGATGAAAATATGACAACAAACTGAACAAACCAGGAAAACCGAACCGAGCCGCCCGTACAGGGAGTGTTCCGGGTTTGTTCAGGGGATTTTTTGACTGATTTTGTCGGCAGGGGTGGTAAGTGGCCCGATCTGTGTACCCGATTTAGAGTTGGTAGTCTCAGTGCAATCCAATCGGGATCGTTTGCTTATCTCGATGAGAAGCTCACTTTTCATCTCACTGATGCAGACGTTTGAGCTCACTGAGAATAGTTGGCCCGCCAGCCAACGCAGCCCGGGCAAAAGAGTTACAAAACCACACAAGATTCTCCCTCCCTCCGAGCCAAACTGCTTGAGCAGGTCTTGAGGTAGCTTTAAGGCACCTTGCGTGGCTAAAACGGCTTTACACAGAGCTACCGCCGCAAACTATCGGGCCACACATCGGTTTGGCAAATCACAAACTCGGCACACCGAAGGCCATCGCGAAAAACACAAAGAAGAAGCGCGAACCCGACGCAAGTTAGGTTCGAAACTGAGGAAAATCGAACTAGCGAAGGCAACGAAATAGCGTCGTGAGAGACCTTGAGCGTAGGTCAGCGGGAAAAAGCACTTAAAACACGATAAGCCGTGAAAAAACACTGACCAAAGCACCAAAAAAAACATAAAGAAACGAACGTTTTAAGCGGAGCGTCTCATGAAGCGACTGACTCGCGCGACTCTGATGACTTTTTAGTACATCCTCGATCAAAAAAAATTTTTTTAGTACATCCTCGATCAAAAAAAATTTTTTTAGTACATCCTCGATCTAAAAAAATTTTTTTAGTACATCCTCGATCTAAAAAAAATTTTTTTAGTACATCCTCGATCTAAAAAAATTTTTTTAGTACATCCTCGATCTAAAAAAAATTTTTTAGTACATCCTCGATCTAAAAAAATTGTTTTAGTACATCCTCGATCTAAAAAAATTTTTTTTAGTACATCCTCGATCAAAAAAATTTTTTTAGTACATCCTCGATCTAAAAAATTTTTTTTAGTACATCCTCGATTTAAAAAAAATTTTTTTAGTACATCCTCGATCTAAAAAAAATTTTTTTAGTACATCCTCGATCAAAAAAAATTGTTTTAGTACATCCTCGATCTAAAAAAATTTTTTTTAGTACATCCTCGATCAAAAAAATTTTTTAGTACATCCTTGATATGAAAAATTTTTTTTTAGTACATCCTCGATCTAAAAAAATTTTTTTAGTACATCCTCGATTTAAAAAAAAATTTTCTAGTACATCCTCGATCTAAAAAAATTTTTTTAGTACATCCTCGATCTAAAAAAATTTTTGTAGTACATCCTCGATCAAAAAAAACCTTTTTTTTAGTTCATACAAAGCGTGTGCGGTGGCACATTTGTATTCGAACAAACACACAGAAAACATGAACAGTGATAAAATGAAAACACATTAAAAAAAACACACACACACAACATTAAAAAAAACAACATTCGTACGAAAGCAAAGTACGGCAAAACCGAAACCTCCTCTCGCTAATGATCGCCAGGCAACGACGTGCACGGAAACGGGGGTGGGGTTATGTTCGCTCGGGTGCCCCTAAACACATTCTGCGGTACCGAAAAAGCCCCCCGTGGCTGGTCGACAGGGGCACAGATGACCGCAGATGATGCAAAAGTCACCCGGTTCGGCCCATGGTTCTCGGTGAACGGAAGTAACTCCCCAAGTAGCGCTCGAGCAGTCGATTTGTATGGTGAAATTTGACATTTTCGAGCGGCTCGCGACGGCCATATTTTCGTACGTCCCCCCGACGTAGATCCGAATCTGTTCGACTAACTGCCTCTCCGTGAGTCACAGGCCGGCGCTGTCGAGACGATCAGACCTGCGTAAACACGCGCCATGACACAAACGTACACGCGCCATGTGGCACTGACCTTCGTTTTTTCTCATTTTTTTCCCCATTATCGCCTATTTCGCGCTGGCCGCTTTACACATGCGTGACGGCTGAAGTTCTTTTCTCTCTCGGTTACACTACACATTTTGACATGTTTTTTTTTGTTTTCCGTTCGATTTTTCATCATTATTGGTGTTTGGTGGACATAGCGCTTTGGTGGATTTGGATTGCCGATTTAGAAGCATCTCCAACACCTTCGAACCGGTGTATTTTCGTGCGTTTTCGTTCCAGCGGTGCTGAGTTGAGCGAAGAGCGTGAGAGAACGGACATTCTGAGATTTTTTATTAAGAGTTAAGTTTTAATTCGAATCACCTCTGCCAGCCAGCCAGCAAGCCAACAATCCGTGGCGAGTTTGAACCGAGTGTTGCACGTTTGACACGTTGATCTATCCGGCCTGCTTAGTTGACTGACGTACGCTCTCGCTTTTGTTTTTTATTTGGGTGGACAAACAGAACGAATTCACGTCGGCGGTACCTCTGGAGATCGCGCCACAAACTTTAACCTTTCAACGACAGCCTCTTTCAAGACGAATGCCCCCCCCCCCCCAAAAAGGCCGGCCAGTTCATCCACAACGACCTGGCATACCGAGCAACAACCGAGCAACAGTTTCGAGGGGCGTTAATACATAATAATAGCCGAAAACACACAAACGTAATGCAGCGCAACACTGCTGTGTTGCAGAACAGTTGAGAGCCGAACAAACAAAAAATTTGCCTTCGCTGATTTGTCAGTGCCTTGTTCTTTTAAGAGAGAGTGTTAACCGTAGCAATAACAATATTAGTTCTAACACAGCCTTTCCTTTTACCTAAACTTTACAACAGCTGATGAGCTAAATGCATTCGAATTAAATCTTGCGAATGAAGTCTTTTTTTTGTCCAAAACGCATTTGATCTTTTTCGAGAGTAAAATGTCCACAAATGATGTGCAAAAGAAAGCGCACACTGCCTAGGGATGTTATTTTTGATCGCATTTGTTCCTAGCACAATGTGCTCGTGGCTTCAACGTGGTGTTAGCATAAAAATAGGCTTAAGTTCATTCGACAATACTCTTACATTATTTGCTACGATCGGTTCTAAGAATTTTGAAACGGGAAGCAGAAACACTGTTGATCAATTTTTTAGAAGGAAAATTGAGATATGCAGCTACACGAGTTCATTTAAAGGATGAGAACGTAAAAGACGTTTGTCATCGTCGGCAAATAGTAGTTTTAAACGTTTAGAAGTAAATAGTTTTATGATAGTTTTTTCGCACTTTCTTGCTTAATTTTCTTTAAAATGTTGTTAAAAACGCAGGTGTGTTGTGATTAATATGTTAATGATGTTATTCATTTTAAGTTATAGTTTGTTGGCATGGCCAGGCTTTAATAAAAAGTTCATTAATGTTTTTTTATGCATATCTTGTTACATTTATCGACAGTGTTTTGCAAACATTATATGTAGATCTTTCACAAAGATAGAGAAAAAAAAAGTAATGTACCTTAGCTGATGTACTTTATCATCGCTTTATATACCTCATTTATAGTGCTTGAACTTAAACTTCCCGTGTACAAAAATGTTTTTGTTACATGCGCATAGAGGGGTTTGAAATATGCTACCCTTAACCCGAACATATATGTATCTTTTGGTAAAAAAATCAGGAAAAACCGCATAAACAGGATTCCGTTCTCATTCGGGGTGCCTAGAAAATATACGAGCAAAAGAGACCGAGGCAAGCGAAGCGAGTCATCAAAGCGAAAATGCCATTTATGAAACACAATACAGCCCTGGTTATTTAAAACGGTGAAAAAAAAGGTACATCAGAAAATAAAAAAACCGTTCATCAGATCCGATCGTTCATTAGCATTTAGATATGATTTGGGAAATAACTGTTTCACATTTCCACACACATTTATACCTAGGTATCAGGTTTAGAAATTCAAATTTTTTAGAGAAAATAACAAGAGAGTCTTAACAAGAAAATAAATCTTATAATTGCTTTTAAACTACAATCAGTGTCGAATGCCAGAGCAATCTCCAAAGCTTATATTTGATCAATATATATGATATGATGTCAGTATATGATATGATGAAGGTAAAACATCAGATATCAGTTTCAATGATAGTAAAAAAAAAGTATGTTAATTTGCTTATTATCGTTTCATTATTATTTTACTCTCCAAAAGTGAGAGGACATTGAGGATCTCTATGATTTCGTAATGCTAGAAAAAACGGCAAGCGGCTGCATTTCATGCGTGTTTTGGTCTATTCCGCTGGTCAAAATATCATGCTCTGGTACCGTAATCATCATGCGTCCACATGCGATCGCTGATCGTACAAAACATTACCTCACAAGCGCGGAATAGCAGTAGCAAATTGCACGGGGTACCCCCGGGTACTGCCAGGAATCACTCAAAAGAAACTCACGACGGAGGCTCTCAAAAAGGCTTGAATTTTTGCGGGTTTTTCTCGTCAAAATTGCAACCGCGGCCTGGAAACGCTGCGTGCGTGCTCAGTTTCCTTCAAGGCAGAGAGAACGCAAGCCCGTGAGCGCGCTTACGCTCGGCGCTCTCTTTGGGTGGGTGTAAAACCTATACCGCGGTTCCGGAACCAAATCGTGCTATCTTCAGCAGTAGCGTATGCGAGAAGGGTATAGTTCGTATACGAAGCATGAGTGGAGTGAAAGGAAAAGAAAATCCATAATGGCGCGTGGCCCACCTATCAAGGCTAATCGAATGAGTTGCCCATCGGACCGTTGCTGTTGACGGAGCATCAAATGTCCAAAAATTCGCATGGAGTTCGCTTGCTGGTTTGGTCCGAGCAATGGGACACGCAAAACCTTTACGTGGTGCTCGTTGTACTCACTCACTTGTGTCAAAAGGCGTACATTTTTCGGCGAACATCTCTCTGAACTATTGTGGTGCAAATAAAAACACGGAATAAAAAATGAACACCGAAATATTACATCTCGAGTTCTTGGCAAATTTTATTAGCGCCGTTGCTTTTCGCAACAATGTAAGCAATAGCAATTTGTCGAGACGATTTTGGGTGCGTCCGATGCTGTTTCATCGGCAAGAACAGGCCAACGTTCTTTTTGATGATTTGTTGGCAGAACAGATCGAAGACACAATGAAAAACTTTGTACGAATGTCCTCAAAGGATTTTGAGTACATTCTTACGGCCGTTGAAGACAAGTAAAAAAAAAACAGCATACTCATTTTCGGCGGGCGATAACGCCAAAAGAAAAGTTAATTGTAACGCTGCGATTCCTGGCGACCGGCGAATCATATAAAAGTTTGGAATACTCGTTTCGCGTAAGTAAAAACTATTTTTCAAATAATTTTTGAAGTTCTAAACTTAATAATTGTTTTTTTTTTAGATTTCATCTGTAACAATAAGCCGGCTTGCGCCTGACGTATGCCGTTGCATAGTTCAAGCATTGCAGGATTATGTTAAGGTATGCTTTCATTTTTATTTAGAAAGTTTTTAGAAAGAGGAAGACTTTAGAAAGTCATGAACGCACAGTTTTATATTTTAGGATTATTTTTTATTCATTATCGGGGTATGTTTGTATTAGATTTATGATAGCTCTTTTAATACGCTCATGAAGAGCTGGATCTCTCTTCTCGAGCTCTTCGTTAACATAGCCAAGAAAACCACTATTCTTGGTTTGCTTCTGGATTTCAGAATATCCCGCCTTCCACATCTGCATTACGGAAATCATCTCTGGGTTCAATGTTTGTCGATGTATTATGTGTTTGGCGTGAACGGGGAGCGGGGGTGTGCTGCCTTACTGGGGCGATGGGTTGACGTAGAGGGGAATTAGTGCGTTGTGGAGATATCTGTACCGTTGGGTTCGGAGATGACCTTTCGCTGCTGGGTAATGATGGGTTATTCGGTGAAATATGATGTTCGTGACGGAGCTGTAATCAAGCATTATCAAAAATGAATGTTGTAAATCGATATGTGACATTATGGTTAGATATGTAAATTATCATCAATTATATTTTATTTCATATGCCCGACAACCGAGAAGCATGGCTGAACAACGCACAGGAATTTGATTCCAAATGGAAATTTCCGCATGTTATTGGGGCGATCGATGGAAAGCATATTAGAATTAGGAAACCTAGCCATAGTGGTAGTGAGTATTTTAATTATAAAAATTTTTTTAGAACATCCTCGATCTAAAAAAAATTTTTTAGTACATCCTCGATCTAAAAAAAAGTTTTTAGTACATACTCGATCTAAAAAAATTATTATAGTACATCCTTGATATGAAAAAAATTTTTTTAGTACATCCTCGATCTAAAAAAATTTTTTTAGTACATCCTTGGTCTAAAACAAATTTTTTTAGTACATCCTCGATCTAAAAAAAATTTTTTTAGTACATCCTCGATCAAAAAAATTTTTTTTAGTACATCCTCGATCTAAAAAAATTTTTTTAGTACATCCTCGATCTAAAAAAAAATTTGTTAGTACATCCTTGATATGAAAACATTTTTAAGTACATCCTCGATCTAAACAAAATTTTTTTAGTACATCCTCGATCTAAAAAAAATTTTTTTAGTACATCCTTGATATGAAAAAATTTTTTTTAGTACATCCTCGATTTAAAAAAATTTTTTAGTACATCCTCGATCTAAAAAAATTTTTTTAGTACATCCTCGATCTAAACAAAATTTTTTCAGTACATCTTCGATTTAAAAAAAAATTTTCTAGTACATCCTCGATCTAAAAAAATTTTTTTAAGTACATCCTCGATCTAAAAAAATTTTTTTAGTACATCCTCGATCAAAAAAAATTTTTGAGTACATCCTCGATCTAAAAAAAATTTTTTTAGTACATCCTCGATCTAAAAAAATTTTTTTAGTACATCCTCAATCTAAAAAAATTTTTTTTAGTACATCCTCGATCTAAAAAAATTTTTATAGTACATCCTCGATCTATAAAAATTTTTTTAGTACATCCTCGATCTATAAAAATTTTTTTAGTACATCCTCGATCTAAAAAAAATTTTTTAGTACATCCTTGATATGAAAAAATTTTTTTTAGTACATCCTCGATTTAAAAAAATTTTTTAGTACATCCTCGATCTAAAAAAATTTTTTTAGTACATCCTCGATCTAAACAAAATTTTTTCAGTACATCTTCGATTTAAAAAAAAATTTTCTAGTACATCCTCGATCTAAAAAAATTTTTTTAAGTACATCCTCGATCTCAAAAAATTTTTTTAGTACATCCTCGATCAAAAAAAATTTTTGAGTACATCCTCGATCTAAAAAAAATTTTTTTAGTACATCCTCGATCAAAAAAAATTTTTTCAGTACATCCTCGATCTATAAAAATTTTTTTAGTACATCCTCGATCTAAAAAAAATTTTTTTAGTACATCCTCGATCTAAAAAAATTTTTTAGTACATCCTCGATCAAAAAAAATTTTTTTAGTACATCCTCGATCTAAAAAAAATTTTTTAGTACATCCTTGATATGAAAAAAATTTTTTTAGTACATCCTCGATCAAAAAAAATTTTTTTAGTACATCCTCGATCTAAAAAAATTTTTTTAGTACATCCTCGATCTAAACAAAATTTTTTCAGTACATCTTCGATTTAAAAAAAAATTTTCTAGTACATCCTCGATCTAAAAAAATTTTTTTAAGTACATCCTCGATCTCAAAAAATTTTTTTAGTACATCCTCGATCAAAAAAAATTTTTGAGTACATCCTCGATCTAAAAAAAATTTTTTTAGTACATCCTCGATCAAAAAAAATTTTTTCAGTACATCCTCGATCTATAAAAATTTTTTTAGTACATCCTCGATCTAAAAAAATTTTTTTAGTACATCCTCGATCTAAAAAAATTTTTTTAGTACATCCTCGATCTAAAAATAATTTTTTAAGTACATCCTCGATCTAAAAAAAATTTTTAAATACATCCTCGATCTAAAAAAAATTTTTTTAGTACATCCTCGATCAAAAAAAATTTTTTTAGTACATCCTCGATCTAAAAAAAATTTTTTTAGTACATCCTCGATCTAAAAAAAATTTTTTTAGTACATCTTAGATCTAAAAAAATTTTTTAGTACATCCTCGATCTAAAAAAAATTTTTTTAGTACATCCTCGATCTACAAAAATTTTTTTAGTACATCCTTGATATGAAAAAATTTTTTTAGTACATCCCCGATCTAAAAAATTTTTTTTAGTACATCCTCGATCTAAAAAAATTTTTTTAGTACATCCTCGATTTAAAAAAAATTTTTTTAGTACATCCTCGATCAAATAAAAATTTTTTAGTACATCCTCGATCTAAAAAAATTTTTTTAGTACATCCTTGATATGAAAAAAATTTTTTTAGTACATCCTCGATCTAAAAAAATTTTTTTAGTACATCCTCGATCTAAAAAAAATTTTTTTAGTACATCCTCGATCAAAAAAAATTTTTTTAGTACATCCTCGTTCTAAAAAAAAATTTTTTAGTACATCCTTGATATGAAAAAAATTTTTTTAGTACATCCTCGATCTAAAAGAAATTTTTAGTACATCCTCGATCTAAAATAAATTTTTTTAGTGCATCCTCGATTTAAAAAAATTTTTTCTAAAACATCCTCGATCTAAAAAAAATTTTGTAGTACATCCTCGATCTAAAAAAATTTTTTTAGTACATCCTCGATCAAAAAAAATTTTTTTAGTACATCCTTGATCTAAAAAAATTTTTCTAGTACATCCTCGATCTAAAAAATTTTTTTTAGTACATCCTCGATCTAAAAAAATTTTTTTAGTACATCTTCGATCAAAAAAAATTTTTTTAGTACATCCTTGATCTAAAAAAAATTTTTTAAGTACATCCTCGATCTAAAAAAAATTTTTTTAGTGCATCCTCGATCAAAAAAAATTTTTTTAGTACATCCTCGATCTAAAAAAAAATTTTTTTAGTACATCCTTGATCTAAAAAAAATTTTTTAGGACATCCTCGATCTAAAAAAATTTTTTTAGTACATCCTTGATATGAAAAAAATTTTTTTAGTACATCCTCGATCTAAAAAAAATTTTTATAGTACATCCTCGATCTAAAAAAATTTTTTAAGTACATCCTCGATCAAAAAAAATTTTTTTAGTACATCCTCGATCTAAAAAAAATTTTTTTAGTACATCCTCGATCTAAAAAAAATTTTTTTAGTACATCCTTGATATGAAAAAAATTTTTTTAGTACATCCTTGATATGAAAAAACTTTTTTAGTACATGCTCGATTTAAAAAAATTTTTTTAGCACATCTGTGGAAAATATTAGCGAAACAACTGCACTAGATCACTTTTGAGCAACGTAAAATGAACTAGGTAAAATGAACTAGGTAAAATTAACTCTCAAAAAAAAAACGAATAAAACAGCAGCAAACAGAACAGCGCCGAGGATAGACAGTTTATACGATCACGGTAACGGTGAATTTTCTGAACATCACAGCCAGTACATTAGTGAGAATTTCTCACATTTTGGTCCTTCGAGCCGGATCGTGATTTCGGAAGTTTACCTTTTCATCGCTCTGCATCAAGAGCCAATCTAACAACGCATCGTTCGCCTCGTTTACCGCCATCACGTATCGCCCTGCACCAAGGGCAACGACCTACGATAGTGCGCCATCGCGATTCCAATGTTGCGTCAAAGTTTTCGTTTCGTGTGTCACTGCTGTGTTACTCGTTCATACCATGGACAAAAAGATTAAAGCCCCGTTCAGCTTAAGAAGAGAATTGCCGTCGAAAATATTAGGGCCTCGAAAGACACTATGCAGATTTCTTCGCCGCGATAGCGAAGTTGGAGGAACTCGACGATAGTAGTGAGACGATCGAGTCATGCATCATGGAACGAATCAATATCGAAGAGCGGTACAGGAACAAAAAAAATCTTTCTTTCGCAAACATCAACATAAGGAAGAAGGTGCTGTGAACGAGACTACAGGGTTGACCTCTTGCACGTTTGGACGTTTGGACGGCCAATAGAACGCTCATCTCGGAACTCGTACACGTAATAAAAACGCTCTCTCGCGTCATCAGCGGACATTTGGTGTTTTTGCGACGCATTTGCGATCGATTTGTATGGCGAAGTACTCGTTCAGGGATTTGGTTAAGGGCTTCATCACCTACCACAGCTGCAGGTCCAACGTAAACGTGACTTTTCGACACGCTATTGGCTCGTCATTTCTGCCTTCTCTGCTGCTTTTTAGTGGTTTTTCTGAGAATCGAGAAGGAGAACCATTCTCTCGAATAAGGTGGCCAGTGTGGGACGCCCCTTGATAAGGGGGCATACACTTATACGCCCTGTTGTCCGGCTGCGACTGATATCGCCTGAGATCCTCCGGGCTACTCTCCTGAGATCTCGGCTTCGTCTCTTGTCGTATGTTTCCGTCCATTTTGTAAGCACAATGGGCTGGGTAACTCCTTTCGAAATTCAGTTCACAACTACAAGCCATCAGTCATCGACGAAGGTCGAAGCGGACGAACCACTGGGTCATATTGAAATAGGATTCCCTCCGTTTGTACCGCGCAGTGGCGTTAAGCAGAGCATGTCGTGGACAAAGGCACTGTTTGGTTTGCACTCACGGTTTTCGTGCCATCGTGCCGAAGGAAGTGATGCTAGACAGGTAGCAGGCCGCTTGTATTCCGGGCCGCATTCTAGACGCAATCGTATCGGGTGGTCAGTTCCTTCTGAATGGAACACCCGGAAACTCGGATAGTGTGAGCACAGGTTTCGTACCGTTAAGCCGAACGGTTGCTCATGGTTTCTAAGGTCTTCTCACCTTTTGCGATCAAACGCTCCATCGAGCAAGTTTGGCCTTGCCAAAAAGGGGTTTTTAAGGACCTCCAACGTCTCACTCACACCCTGACGGTAGCCACGGCTTCGAGTGCCGATCCGCGAAGGGCCTTAACATATTTTCCTCATCGCTCAATCCACAGGCTTCAGTGGACCTTTTTAAAGTGCGCGATAACGAGCGGCCAGTGTTTAATGTGTGTGTGTGGTATTCGCCTGATCCGCGCAAGTGTTTTCGGAGTGTTTCCGCGTTGAGTTAGGTGTATTTTGCCAATGTCTCCGATAGCCATTGCGTTGTTTTATGGACGCCCGGCGGTTGCCGGAGTCTCCGCTCTGTCTCTCGTCTGAATTTCGCGCGTTAGTTCTAACTCGCGTTCCACGGCTTCGCACTCAAACCTCTCCAGGTCGTCGAGCCGTTTTCGTCGGCTTGCGAAGCATCATCATTCTTCGCTTCGATGTCGATGACCTGCACGGTCGAGTTTGGGGTTCGATCCTTCGAATGTCTCACGAACGTTCGCGGCGACTTTTTTTGGATACGCGGGTTTGCATTTAGTGAAGCTAAGCGGCTAGTGCACGGAATTATCGGAAATCCCGCTAATAAAATATCTCTTTTAGAATATTCTTCGTATTTAAGAAAGCTCTTTAAAGAATGTTGCGATCGTCGCCATTACGAAAGAGGAAAGAAAAAACGGCGTTTTTTTAGTATTCTTCCAAGGTAGACAGGGAAGCGGAAAGAAACTTTAAAGAGGTCTTTTTATTTGTCGCGAAGAAAAGAGAGGCCTCAATGGGCGCGAGAGCGTTAGAAAACTGTCATTTGTAACAACATCCTCGATATGAAAAAAATTTTTTTAATACATCCTCGATTTAAAGAAAATTTTTCTAGTACATCCTCGATCTAAAACAAAAAAAATTTTTAGTACATCCTCGATCTAAAAAAAATTTTTTTAGTACATCCTCGATTTAAAAAAAATTTTTTTAGTACATCCTCGATCTAAAAAAATTTTTTTAGTACATCCTCGATCTAAAAAAATTTTTTTAGTACATCCTCGATTTAAAAAAAATTTTTTAGTACATCCTCGATCTAAAAAAATTTTTTTAGTACATCCTCGATCTAAAAAAAATTTTTTTAGTACATCCTCGATCTAAAAAAATTTTTTTAGTACATCCTCGATCTAAAAAAAATTTTTTTAGTACATCCTCGATCTAAAAAAATTTTTTTAGTACATCCTCGATCTAAAAAAATTTTTTTAGTACATCCTCGATCTAAAAAAATTTTTTTAGTACATCTTCGATTTAAAAAAAATTTTTTAGTACATCCTCGATCTAAAAAAAATTTTTTTAGTACATCCTCGATCAAAAAAAAAAATTTTTTTAGTACATCCTCGATCTAAAAACAATTTTTTTAGTACATCCTTGATATGAAAAAATTTTTTTAGTACATCCTCGATCTAACAAAAATTTTTTAGTACATCCTCGATCTAACAAAAATTTTTTAGTACATCCTCGATTTAAAAAAAATTTTTTTAGTACATCCTCGATCTAAAAAAATTTTTTTAGTACATCCTCGATCTAAAAAAAATTTTTTTAGTACATCCTCGATCAAATAAAAATTTTTTAGTACATCCTCGATCTAAAAAAAATTTTTTTAGTACATCCTTGATATGAAAAAAATTTTTTTAGTACATCCTCGATCTTTAAAAAATTTTTATAGTACATCCTCGATCTAAAAAAATTTTTTAGTACATCCTCGATCTAAAAAAAATTTTCCAGTACATCCTCGATCTAAAAAAATTTTTTTAGTACATCCTTGATATGAAAAAATTTTTTTAGTACATCCTCGATCTAAAAAATTTTTTTTAGTACATCCTCGATCTAAAAAAATTTTTTTAGTACATCCTCGATATGAAAAATTTTTTTTAGTACATCCTCGATCTAAAAAAATTTTTTTAGTACATCCTCGATCTAAAAAAATATTTTTAGTACATCCTCGATCAAAAAAAATTTTTTTAGTACATCCTTGATATGAAAAAAATTTTTTTTGTACATCCTCGATCTAAAAAAAATTTTTTTAGTACATCCTCGATCTAAAAAAAATTTTTTTAGTACATCCTCGATCTAAAAAAAATTTTTTTAGTACATCCTCGATCTAAAAAAATTTTTTTAGTACATCCTCGATTTAAAAAAAATTTTTTTAGTACATCCTCGATTTAAAAAAAATTTTTTAGTACATCCTCGATCAAAAAAAAATTTTTTTAGTACATCCTCGATCTAAAAAAAATTTTTTTAGTACATCCTCGATCAAATAAAAATTTTTTAGTACATCCTCGATCTAAAAAAAATTTTTTTAGTACATCCTTGATATGAAAAAAATTTTTTTAGTACATCCTCGATCTTTAAAAAATTTTTATAGTACATCCTCGATCTAAAAAAATTTTTTAGTACATCCTCGATCTAAAAAAAATTTTCCAGTACATCCTCGATCTAAAAAAATTTTTTTAGTACATCCTTGATATGAAAAAATTTTTTTAGTACATCCTCGATCTAAAAAATTTTTTTTAGTACATCCTCGATCTAAAAAAATTTTTTTAGTACATCCTCGATATGAAAAATTTTTTTTAGTACATCCTCGATCTAAAAAAATTTTTTTAGTACATCCTCGATCTAAAAAAATTTTTTTAGTACATCCTCGATTTAAAAAAAATTTTTTAGTACATCCTCGATCTAAAAAAATTTTTTTAGTACATCCTCGATCTAAAAAAAATTTTTTTAGTACATCCTCGATCTAAAAAAATTTTTTTAGTACATCCTCGATCTAAAAAAAATTTTTTTAGTACATCCTCGATCTAAAAAAATTTTTTTAGTACATCCTCGATCTAAAAAAATTTTTTTAGTACATCCTCGATCTAAAAAAATTTTTTTAGTACATCTTCGATTTAAAAAAAATTTTTTAGTACATCCTCGATCTAAAAAAAATTTTTTTAGTACATCCTCGATCAAAAAAAAAAATTTTTTTAGTACATCCTCGATCTAAAAACAATTTTTTTAGTACATCCTTGATATGAAAAAATTTTTTTAGTACATCCTCGATCTAACAAAAATTTTTTAGTACATCCTCGATCTAACAAAAATTTTTTAGTACATCCTCGATTTAAAAAAAATTTTTTTAGTACATCCTCGATCTAAAAAAATTTTTTTAGTACATCCTCGATCTAAAAAAAATTTTTTTAGTACATCCTCGATCAAATAAAAATTTTTTAGTACATCCTCGATCTAAAAAAAATTTTTTTAGTACATCCTTGATATGAAAAAAATTTTTTTAGTACATCCTCGATCTTTAAAAAATTTTTATAGTACATCCTCGATCTAAAAAAATTTTTTAGTACATCCTCGATCTAAAAAAAATTTTCCAGTACATCCTCGATCTAAAAAAATTTTTTTAGTACATCCTTGATATGAAAAAATTTTTTTAGTACATCCTCGATCTAAAAAATTTTTTTTAGTACATCCTCGATCTAAAAAAATTTTTTTAGTACATCCTCGATATGAAAAATTTTTTTTAGTACATCCTCGATCTAAAAAAATTTTTTTAGTACATCCTCGATCTAAAAAAATATTTTTAGTACATCCTCGATCAAAAAAAATTTTTTTAGTACATCCTTGATATGAAAAAAATTTTTTTTGTACATCCTCGATCTAAAAAAAATTTTTTTAGTACATCCTCGATCTAAAAAAAATTTTTTTAGTACATCCTCGATCTAAAAAAAATTTTTTTAGTACATCCTCGATCTAAAAAAATTTTTTTAGTACATCCTCGATTTAAAAAAAATTTTTTTAGTACATCCTCGATTTAAAAAAAATTTTTTAGTACATCCTCGATCAAAAAAAAATTTTTTTAGTACATCCTCGATCTAAAAAAATTTTTTTAGTACATCCTCGATCTAAAAAAATTTTTTAGTACATCCTCGATCTAAAAAAAATTTTTTTAGTACATCCTCGATCTAAAAAAATTTTTTTAGTACATCCTCGACCTAAAAAAAATTTTTTTAGTACATCCTCGATCTAAAAAAATTTTTTTAGTACATCCTCGATCTAAAAAAAATTTTTTTAGTACATCCTTGATATGAAAAATTTTTTTTAGTACATCCTCGATCAAAAAAATTTTTTAGCACATCTGTGGAAAATATGAGGGAAACAACTGCACTAGAGCACTTTTGCGCAACGTAAAATGAACTGGGTAAAATAAACTCTCAAAAAAAAAACGAATAAAAACAGTAGCAAACAGAACAGCGCCGAGGCTAGACAGTTTATACGATCACGGTAACGGTGAATTTTCTGAACATCACAGCCAGTACATTAGTGAGAATTTCTCACATTTTGGTCCTTCGAGCCGGATCGTGATTTCGGAAGTTTACCTTTTCATCGCTCTGCATCAAGAGCCAATCTAACAACGCATCGTTCGCGTCGTTTACCGCCATCACGTATCGCCCTGCACCAAGGGCAACGACCGACGATAGTGCGCCATCGCGATTCAAATGTTGCGTCAAAATTGCTTTGGCGTCGGTTTTCGTTTCGTGTGTCACTGCTGTGTTACTCGTTCGTACCATGGACAAAAAGATTAAAGCCCCGTTCAGCTTAAGAAGAGAATTGCCGTCGAAAATATTAGTGCGATTGAACGGTTCCGGGCGCAGTTTGCTGGAGATGACGCCGAGCCAATTCCGGAGGCGTTAGAAGGCCTCGAAAGACACTATGCAGATTTCTTCGCCGCGATAGCGAAGTTGGAGGAACTCGACGATAGTAGTGAGACGATCGAGTCATGCATTATGGATCGATGATGAATCAATATCGAAGAGCGGTACAGGAACAAAAAAAATCTTTCTTTCGCAAACATCAACATAAGGAAGAAGGTGCTGTGAACGAGACTACAGGGTTGACCTCTTGCACGTTTGGACGTTTGGACGGCCAATAGAACGCTCATCTCGTAACTCGTACACGTAACAAAAACGCTCTCTCGCGTCATCACCGGACATTTGGTGTTTTTGCGACGCATTAGCGATCGATTTGTATGGCGAAGTACTCGTTCAGGGATTTGGTTAAGTGCTACGTCACCTACCACAGCTGCAGGTCCAACCTAAACGTGACTTTTCGACACGCTATTGGCTCGTAATTTCTGCTTTTTAGTGGTTTTTTTTCTGAGCCAGCTGCTGTCGGTTCCGATGAGAATCGAGAAGGAGAACCATTCTCTCGAATAAGGTGGCCAGTGGGGCATACACTTATACGCCCTGTTGTCCGGCTGCGACTGATATCGCCTGAGATCCTCCGGGCTACTCTCCTGAGATCTCGGCTTCGTCTCTTGTCGTATGTTTCCGTCCATTTTGTAAGCACAATCGGCTGGGTAACTCCTTTCGAAATTCAGTTCACAACTACAAGCCATCAGTCATCGACGAAGGTCGAAGCGGACGAACCACTGGGTCATATTGAAATAGTATTCCCTCCGTTTTAAACCGCGCAGTGACGTTAAGCAGAGCATGTCGTGGGCAAAGGCACTGTTTGGTTTGCACTCACGGTTTTCGTGCCATCGTGCCGAAGGAAGTGATGCTAGACAGGTAGCAGGCCGCTTGTATTCCGGGCCGCATTCTAGACGCAATCGTATCGGGTGGTCAGTTCCTTCAACAAGCACATATATTTTTTATGGAACTCCCGGAAACTCGGATAGTAGCGCACATGTTTCGTACCGCTAAGCCGAACGGTTGCTCATGGTTTCTAAGGTCTTCTCACCTTTTTCGATCAAACGCTCCATCGAGCAAGTCTGGCCTTCCAAAAAGGGGTTTTTAAGGACCTGCAACGTCTCACTCACACCCAGCCTTAACATATTTTCCTCATCGCTCAATCCACAGGCTTCCGTGGACCTTTTTAAAGTGCACGATAACGAGCGGCCAGTGTTCAGATATTTGGTTCTGGTTTAAAATACGTGAAACTGTGATTTAGCGATCGAGCTGTGTGTGTGTGGTATTCGCCTGATCCGCGGAAGTGTTTTCGGAGTGTTTCCGCGTTGAGTTGGGTGTATTTTGCCAATGTCTCCGATAGCCATTGCGTTGTTTTATGGACGCCCGGCGGTTGGCGGAGTCTTCGCTCTGTCTCTCGTCTGAATTTCGCGCGTTAGTTCTAACTCGCGTTCCTCGAATTCGCACTCAAGCCTCTCCAGGTCGTCGAACCGTTTTCGTCGGCTTGCGAATCATCATCAATTCTTCGCTTCGATGTCGATGACCTGCACGGTCGAGTTTGGGGTTCGATCCTGTTCGCTGGGCACTTGCGACACACTGAGAGCCTCCTTCGAGCGGGGGAGGGGGGGGGGGGGTTATTAATCATCTCGATGCACGGGCACTTTTTTTTTGTTTCCCGTTCCCGTAGCGCTCCGAAGATTTACTTACGCGTTTTCGAGTAAACGCTTCCCTTTCGGGAGTCTCACGAACGTTCGCGGCGACTTTTTTTGGATACGCGGGTTTGCATTCAGTGAAGCTAAGCGGCTAGTGCACGGAGTTATCAGAAATTCCGCTAAAGCATATCTCTTTTAGAATATTCTTCGTATTTAAGAAAGCTCTTTAAAGAATGTTGCGAATGCAATTACGCAAGAAGAAACAAAAAACGGCGTTTTTTTTTGGTATTCTTCCAAGGTAGACAGGGAAGCAGAAAGAAAAGGCTTTAAAGAGGTCTTTTTTATTTGTCGCGAAGAAAAGAGAGGCCTCGCAGGACCTCGTCCCGCCCTTTAATACTAATCCCTCTCGGTTCTGAACCGGTTCGCTCAGTGAACCGGTTCCACTCAGTGGGCGCGAGAGCGTTAGAACAATATCATTTGTAACAACATCCTTGATATGAAAAAAATTTTTCTTAGTACATCCTTGATATGAAATAAATTTTTTTAGTACATCCTCGATCTATAAAAATTTTTTTAGTACATCCTCGATCTAAAAAAAATGTTTTTAGTACATCCTTGATATGAAAAAAATTTTTTTAGTACATCCTCGATCAAAAAAAATTTTTTTAGTACATCCTCGATCTAAAAAAAATTTTTTTAGTACATCCTTGATATGAAAAAAATTTTTTTAGTACATCCTCGAACTAAAAAAAATTTTTTTAGTACATCCTCGATCAAAAAAAATTTTTTTAGTACATCCTCGATCTAAAAAAAATTTTTTTAGTACATCCTTGATATGAAAAAATTTTTTTTAGTACATCCTCGATCTAAAAAAATTTTTTTAGTACATCCTCGATCTAAAAAAATTTTTTTAGTACATCCTCGATCTAAAAAAAATTTTTTTAGTACATCCTTGATATGAAAAAATTTTTTTAGTACATCCTCGATCTAAAAAAATTTTTTTAGTACATCCTTGATGTGAAAAAATTTTTTTTAGTACATCCTCGATCTAAAAAAATTTTTTTAGTACATCCTCGATCTAAAAAAATTTTTTTAGTACATCCTCGATCTAAAAAAAATATTTTTAGTACATCCTCGATCAAACAAAATTTTTTTAGTACATCCTCGATCTAAAAAAAATTTTTTTAGTACATCCTTGATGTGAAAAAATTTTTTTAGTACATCCTCAATTTAAAAAAAATTTTTTAGTACATCCTCGATCTAAAAAAATATTTTTAGTACATCCTCGATCTAAAAAAAATTTTTTTAGTACATCCTCGTTCTAAAAAAATTTTTGTTAGTACATCCTCGATCTAAAAACAATTTTTTTTGTACATTCTTGATATGAAAAAAATTTTTTTAGTACATCCTAGATCTAAAAAAAAATTTTTTAGTACATCCTCGATCTAAAAAAATTTTTTTTAGTACATCCTCGATCTAAAAAAATTTTTTTAGTACATCCTCAATCAAAACAAATTTTTTTAGTACATCCTCGATCTAAAAAAAATTTTTTTAGTACATCCTTGATCTAAAAAAAATTTTTTTAGTACATCCTCGATCTAAAAAAATTTTTTTTGTACATCCTCGATCTAAAAAAATTTTTTTTGGTACATCCTCGATCTAAAAAAATTTTTTTAGTCCATCCTCGATCTAAAAAAAATTTTTTAGTACATCCTTGGTCTAAAAAAAATTTTTGTAGTACATCCTCGATCTAAAAAAAATTTTTTTAGTACATCCTTGATATGAAAAAAATTTTTTTAGTACATCCTCGATCTTTAAAAAATTTTTATAGTACATCCTCGATCTAAAAAAATTTTTTAGTACATCCTCGATCTAAAAAAATTTTTTTAGTACATCCTCGATCAAAAAAAATTTTTAGTACATCCTTGATATGAAAAAAATTTTTTAGTATATCCTCGATCTAAAAAAATTTTTTTAGTACATCCTCGATCTAAAAATAATTTTTTAAGTACATCCTCGATCTAAAAAAAATTTTTTTAGTACATCCTCGTTCTAAAAAAATTTTTGTTAGTACATCCTCGATCTAAAAACAATTTTTTTTAGTACATCCTCGATCTAAAAAAATTTTTTAGTACATCCTTGGTCTAAAAAAAATTTTTGTAGTACATCCTCGATCTAAAAAAAATTTTTTTAGTACATCCTTGATATGAAAAAAATTTTTTTAGTACATCCTCGATCTAAAAAAAATTTATTTAGTACATCCTCGATCTAAAAAAAAATTTTTTAGTACATCCTTGATATGAAAAAAATTTTTTTAGTACATCCTCGATCTAAAAAAAATTTTTTTAGTACATCTTCGATCAAAAAAAATTTTTTTAGTACATCCTCGATCTAAAAAAAATTTTTTTGGTACATCCTCGATCTAAAAAAATTTTTTTAAGTACATCCTCGATCTAAAAAAAAATTTTTTAGTACATTCTCGATCTAAAAAAATTTTTTTAGTACATCCTCGATCTAAAATCAATTTTTTAGTACATCCTTGATATGAAAAAAATTTTTTTAGTACATCCTTGATATGAAAAACATTTTTTTAGTACAGCCTCGATCTAAAAAAAATTTTTTAGTACATCCTTGATATGAAAAAAATTTTTTTAGTACATCCTCGATCTAAAAAAAATTTTTTTAGTACATCCTCGATCTAAAAAAATTTTTTTTAGTACATCCTCGATCTAAAAAAATTTTTTAGTACATCCTTGGTCTAAAAAAAATTTTTGTAGTACATCCTCGATCTAAAAAAAATTTTTTTAGTACATCCTTGATATGAAAAAAATTTTTTTAGTACATCCTCGATCTAAAAAAAATTTTTTTAGTACATCCTCGATCTAAAAAAAAATTTTTTAGTACATCCTTGATATGAAAAAAATTTTTTTAGTACATCCTCGATCTAAAAAAATTTTTTTAGTACATCCTCGATCTAAAAAAAATTTTTTTTGTACATCCTTGATATGAAAAAAATTTTTTTAGTACATCCTCGATCAAAAAAATTTTTTTAGTACATCCTCGATCTAAAAAAATTTTTTTAGTACATCCTTGATCTAAAAAAAATTTTTTTAGTACATCCTCGATCTAAAAAAATTTTTTTTGTACATCCTCGATCTAAAAAAATTTTTTTTGGTACATCCTCGATCTAAAAAAATTTTTTTAGTCCATCCTCGATCTAAAAAAAATTTTTTAGTACATCCTTGGTCTAAAAAAAATTTTTGTAGTACATCCTCGATCATAAAAAAATGTTTTTAGTACATCCTTGATATGAAAAAAATTTTTTTAGTACATCCTCGATCTAAAAAAAATTTTTTTAGTACATCCTCGATCTAAAAAAAAATTTTTTAGTACATCCTTGATATGAAAAAAATTTTTTTAGTACATCCTCGATCTAAAAAAATTTTTTTAGTACATCCTCGATCTAAAAAAAATTTTTTTTGTACATCCTTGATATGAAAAAAATTTTTTTAGTACATCCTCGATCAAAAAAATTTTTTTAGTACATCCTCGATCTAAAAAAATTTTTTTAGTACATCCTCGATCTAAAAAAATTTTTTTAGTACATCCTCGATCTAAAAAAAATTTTTTTAGTACATCCTAGATTTAAAAAAAAATTTCTAGTACATCCTCGATCTGAAAAAAATTTTTTTAGTTCATCCTCGATCTAAAAAAAATTTTTTTAGTACATCCTTGATATGAAAAAATTTTTTTTAGTACATCCTCGATCTAAAAAATTTTTTTTAGTACATCCTCGATCTAAAAAAATTTTTTTAGTACATCCTCGATCTAAAAAAAAATTTTTTTAGTACATCCTTGATATGAAAAAATTTTTTTTAGTACATCCTCGATCTAAAAAAAAATTTTTTAGTACATCCTTGATATGAAAAAATTTTTTTTAGTACATCCTCGATCTAAAAAATTTTTTTTAGTACATCCTCGATCAAAAAAGTTTTTTTAAGTACATCCTCGATCTAAAAAAAATTTTTTTAGTACATCCTTGATATGAAAAAAATTTTTTTAGTACATCCTCGATCTAAAAAAAATTTTTTTAGTACATCTTCGATCAAAAAAAATTTTTTTAGTACATCCTCGATCTAAAAAAAATTTTTTTGGTACATCCTCGATCTAAAAAAATTTTTTTAAGTACATCCTCGATCTAAAAAAAAATTTTTTAGTACATTCTCGATCTAAAAAAATTTTTTTAGTACATCCTCGATCTAAAATCAATTTTTTAGTACATCCTTGATATGAAAAAAATTTTTTTAGTACATCCTCGATCTAAAAAAATTTTTTTTAGTACATCCTTGATATGAAAAACATTTTTTTAGTACATCCTCGATCTAAAAAAAAATTTTTTAGTACATCCTCGATCTAAAAAAAATTTTTTTAGTACATCCTTGATATGAAAAAAATTTTTTTAGTACATCCTCGATCAAAAAAATTTTTTTTAGTACATCCTCGATCAAAAAAAATTTTTTTAGTACATCCTCGATCTAAAAAAAATTTTTTTAGTACATCCGTGATATGAAACAAATTTTTTTAGTACATCCTCGATCAAAAAAAAATTTTTTTAGTACATCCTCGATTTAAAAAAAATTTTTTAGTACATCCTTGATATGAAAAAATTTTTTTTAGTACATCCTCGATCTAAAAAAAATTTCTTAGTACATCCTCGATCTAAAAAAAATTTTTTTAGTACATCCTCGATCTAAAAAAAATTTGTTTAGCACATCCTTGATATGAAAAAATTTTTTTTAGTACATCCTCGATCTAAAAAAATTTTTTTAGTACATCCTCGATCTAAAAAAATTTTTTTAGTACATCCTCGATCTAAAAAAAATTTTTTTAGTACATCCTCGATCAAAAAAAATTTTTTTAGTACATCCTCGATCTAAAAAAAAAATTTTTTAGTACATCCTTGATATGAAAAATTTTTTTTTAGTACATCCTCGATCTAAAAAAATTTTTTTAGTACATCCTCGATCAAAAAAAATTTTTTTACTACATCCTCGATCTAAAAAAAAATTTTTTAGTACATCCTTGATATGAAAAAAATTTTTTTAGTACATCCTCGATCTAAAAAAAATTTTTTTTGTACATCCTCGATCAAAAAAAATTTTTTTAGTACATCCTCGATCTAAAAAAAATTTTTTTAGTACATCCTTGATATGAAAAAAATTTTTTTAGTACATCCTCGATCAAAAAAAATTTTTTTAGTACATCCTCGATCTAAAAAAAAATTTTTTAGTACATCCTCGATCTTAAAAAATTTTTTTAGTACATCCTCGATCTAAAAAAAATTTTTTTAGTACATCCTCGATCAAAAAAAATTTTTTTAGTACATCCTCGATCTAAAAAAAATTTTTTTAGTACATCCTTGATATGAAAAAAATTTTTTTAGTACATCCTCGGTCTAAAAAAATTTTTTTAGTACATCCTCGATCTAAAAAAATTTTTTTAGTACATCCTCGATCTAAAAAAATTTTTTTAGTACATCCTCGATCTAAAAAAAATTTTTTTAGTACATCCTTGATATGAAAAAATTTTTTTTAGTACATCCTCGGTCTAAAAAAATTTTTTTAGTACATCCTCGATTAAAAAAAATTTTTTTAGTACATCCTCGATCTAAAAAAAATTTTTTTAGTACATCCTCGATCTAAAAAAAATTTTTTTAGTACATCCTTGATATGAAAAAATTTTTTTAGTACATCCTCGATCAAAAATATATTTTTTAGTACATCCTCGATCAAAAAAAATTTTCTTAGTACATCCTCGATCTAAAAAAATTTTTTTAGTGCATCCTCGGTCTAAAAAAATTTTTTTAGTACATCCTCGATCTAAAAAAATTTTTTTAGTACATCCTCGATTTAAAAAAAATTTTTCTAGTACATCCTCGATCAAAAAAAATTTTTTTAGTACATCCTCGATCTAAAAAAATTTTTTTAGTACATCCTCGATCAAAAAAAATTTTTTTAGTACATCCTCGATCTAAATAAATTTTTTTAGTACATCCTCGATCTAAAAAAATTTTTTTAGTACATCCTCGATCTAAAAAAAATTTTTTTAGTACATCCTAGATCAAAAAAAATTTTTTTAGTACATCCTCGATCTAAAAAAAATTTGTTTAGTACATCCTCGATCTAAAAAAAATTTTTTTAGTACATCCTTGATATGAAAAAAATTTTTTTAGTACATCCTCGATCTAAAAAAATTTTTTTAGTACATCCTCGATCTAAAAAAAATTTTTTTAGTACATCCTTGATATGAAAAAAATTTTTTTAGTACATCCTCGATCAAAAAAAATTTTTTAAGTACATCCTCGATCTAAAAAAAAAATTTTTAGTACATCCTTGATATGAAAAAAATTTTTTTAGTACATCCTCGATCTAAAAAAAATTTTTTAGTACATCCTCGATCAAAAAAAACTTTTTTAGTACTTCCTTGATATGAAAAATTTTTTTTAGTACATCCTCGATCAAAAAAAATTTTTTTAGTACATCCTCGATCAAAAAAAATTTTTTTAGTACATCCTTGATATGAAAAAATTTTTTTTAGTACATCCTCGATCTAAAAAAATTTTTTTAGTACATCCTCGATTTAAAAAAAATTTTTTTAGTACATCCTCGATCTAAAAAAATTTTTTTAGTACATCCTCGATCTAAAAAAAATTTTTTTAGTACATCCTCGATCTAAAAAAATGTTTTTAGTACATCCTTGATATGAAAAAAATTTTTTTAGTACATCCTCGATCAAAAAAAATTTTTTTAGTACATCCTCGATCTAAAAAAAAATTTTTTTAGTACATCCTCGATCAAAAAAAATTTTTTTAGTACATCCTCGATCTAAAAAAAAATTTTTTTAGTACATCCTTGATATGAAAAAATTTTTTTTAGTACATCCTCGATCTAAAAAAATTTTTTTAGTACATCCTCGATCTAAAAAAAAATTTTTTTAGTACATCCTCGATCTAAAAAAAATGTTTTTAGTACATCCTTGATATGAAAAAAATTTTTTTAGTACATCCTCGATCAAAAAAATTTTTTTTAGTACATCCTCGATCTAAAAAAAAATTTTTTTAGTACATCCTCGATCAAAAAAAATTTTTTTAGTACATCCTCGATCTAAAAAAAAATTTTTTAGTACATCCTTGATATGAAAAAAATTTTTTTAGTACATCCTCGATCTAAAAAAATTTTTTTTGTACATCCTCGATCAAAAAAAATTTTTTTAGTACATCCTCGATCTAAAAAAATTTTTGTAGTACATCCTCGATCTAAAAAAATTTTTTAAGTACATCCTCGATCTAAAAAAAATTTTTTTAGTACATCCTAGATCAAAAAAAATTTTTTTAGTACATCCTCGATCTAAAAAAAAATTTTTTTAGTACATCCTTGATATGAAAAAATTTTTTTTAGTACATCCTCGATCTAAAAAAATTTTTTTAGTACATCCTCGATCAAAAAAAATTTTTTTAGTACATCCTTGATATGAAAAAATTTTTTTTAGTACATCCTCGATCTAAAAAAATTTTTTTAGTACATCCTCGATCAAAAAAAATTTTTTTAGTACATCCTTGATATGAAAAAATTTTTTTTAGTACATCCTCGATCTAAAAAAATTTTTTTAGTACATCCTCGATCTAAAAAAAAATTTTTTTAGTACATCCTTGATATGAAAAAATTTTTTTTAGTACATCCTCGATCTAAAAAAATTTTTTTAGTACATCCTCGATCAAAAAAAATTTTTTTAGTACATCCTTGATATGAAAAAATTTTTTTTAGTACATCCTCGATCTAAAAAAATTTTTTTAGTACATCCTCGATCAAAAAAAATTTTTTTAGTACATCCTTGATATGAAAAAAATTTTTTTAGTACATCCTCGATCTAAAAAATTTTTTTAGTACATCCTCGATCTAAAAAAAAATTTTTTAGTACATCCTTGATATGAAAAAAATTTTTTTAGTACATCCTCGATCTAAAAAAATTTTTTTTGTACATCCTCGATCAAAAAAAATTTTTTTAGTACATCCTCGATCTAAAAAAATTTTTTTAGTACATCCTCGATCTAAAAAAAATTTTTTTAGTACATCCTAGATCAAAAAAAATTTTTTTAGTACATCCTCGATCTAAAAAAAAATTTTTTTAGTACATCCTTGATATGAAAAAATTTTTTTTAGTACATCCTCGATCTAAAAAAATTTTTTTAGTACATCCTCGATCAAAAAAAATTTTTTTAGTACATCCTTGATATGAAAAAATTTTTTTTAGTACATCCTCGATCTAAAAAAATTTTTTTAGTACATCCTCGATCAAAACAAATTTTTTTAGTACATCCTTGATATGAAAAAATTTTTTTTAGTACATCCTCGATCTAAAAAAATTTTTTTAGTACATCCTCGATTTAAAAAAAATTTTTTTAGTACATCCTCGATCTAAAAAAAATTTTATTAGTACATCCTCGATCTAAAAAATTTTTTTTAGTACATCCTCGATCTAAAAAATTTTTTTAGTACATCCTCGATCTAAAAAAATTTTTTTAGTACATCCTCGATCTAAAAAAATTTTTTTAGTACATCCTTGATATGAAAAAATTTTTTTTAGTACATCCTTAATTTAAAAAAATTTTTGTAGTACATCCTCGATCAAAAAAAATTTTTTTACTACATCCTTGATATGAAAAAAATTTTTTTAGTACATCCTCGATCTAAAAAAAATTTTTTTAGTACATCCTCGATCAAAAAAAATTTTTTTAGGACATCCTCGATCTAAAAAAAAGTTTTTTAGTACATCCTCGATCAAAAAAAATTTTTTTAGGACATCCTCGATCTAAAAAAAATTTTTTTAGTACATCCTCGTTCTTAAAAAAAATTATTCTAGTACATCCTTGATATGAAAAAAAATTTTTTAGTACATCCTCGATCTAAAAAAAATTTTTTCAGTACATCCTTGATATGAAAAAAATTTTTTTAGTACATCCTCGATCTAAAAAAATTGTTTTAGTACATCCTCGACCTAAAAAAAATTTTTTTAGTACATCCTTGATATGAAAAAAATTTTTTTAGTACATCCTCGATTTAAAAAAAATTTTTTTAGTACATTCTCGATCTAAAAAAAATTTTATTAGTACATCCTCGATCTAAAAAATTTTTTTTGGTACATCCTCGATCTAAAAAAATTTTTTTAGTACATCCTCGATCTAAAAAAATTTTTTTAGTACATCCTCGATCAAAAAAAATTTTTTTAGTACATCCTAGATCAAAAAAAATTTTTTTAGTACATCCTCGATCTAAAAAATTTTTTTTAGTACATCCTCGATCTAAAAAAAATTTTATTAGTACATCCTAGATCAAAAAAAAATTTTTTAGTACATCCTCGATCTAAAAAAAATTTTTTTAGTACATCCTTGATATGAAAAAATTGTTTTTAGTACATCCTCGATCTAAAAAAATTTTCTTAATACATCCTCGATCTAAAAAAATTTTTTTAGTACATCCTCGATCTAAAAAAAATTTTTCTTGTACATCCTCGATCAAAAAAAATTTTTTTAGTACATCCTCGATCTAAAAAAAAATTTTTAATATATCCTCGATCTAAAAAAAGTTTTATTATATCCTCGATCTAAAAAAATTTTTTTAGTACATCCTCGATCAAAAAAAAATTTTTTTGTACATCCTCGATCTAAAAAAATTTTTTTAGTACATCCTCGATCAAAAAAAATTTTTTTAGTACATCCTCGATCTAAAAAAAATTTTTTTAGTACATCCTCGATCTAAAAAAATTTTTTTAGTACATCCTCGACCTAAAAAAATTTTTTTAGTACAACCTCGATTTAAAAAAAATTTTTCTAGTACATCCTCGATCTAAAAAAAATTTTTTTAGTACATCCTCGATCTAAAAAAATTTTTTTAGTACATCCTCGATCAAAAAAAAATTTTTTTGTACATCCTCGATCTAAAAAAATTTTTTTAGTACATCCTCGATCTAAAAAAATTTTTTTAGTACATCCTCGATTTAAAAAAAATTTTTTTAGTACATCCTCGATCTAAAAAAAATTTTATTAGTACATCCTCGATCTAAAAAATTTTTTTTAGTACATCCTCGATCTAAAAAAATTTTTTTAGTACATCCTCGATCTAAAAAAATTTTTTTAGTACATCCTCGATCTAAAAAAATTTTTTTAGTACATCCTTGATATGAAAAAATTTTTTTTAGTACATCCTTAATTTAAAAAAATTTTTGTAGTACATCCTCGATCAAAAAAAATTTTTTTACTACATCCTTGATATGAAAAAAATTTTTTTAGTACATCCTCGATCTAAAAAAAATTTTTTTAATACATCCTCGATCAAAAAAAATTTTTTTAGGACATCCTCGATCTAAAAAAAAGTTTTTTAGTACATCCTCGATCAAAAAAAATTTTTTTAGGACATCCTCGATCTAAAAAAAATTTTTTTAGTACATCCTCGATCTTAAAAAAAATTTTTTTGTACATCCTCGATCTAAAAAAATTTTTTTAGTACATCCTCGATCAAAAAAAATTTTTTTAGTACATCCTCGATCTAAAAAAAATTTTTTTAGTACATCCTCGATCTAAAAAAATTTTTTTAGTACATCCTCGACCTAAAAAAATTTTTTTAGTACAACCTCGATTTAAAAAAAATTTTTCTAGTACATCCTCGATCTAAAAAAAATTTTTTTAGTACATCCTCGATCTAAAAAAATTTTTTTAGTACATCCTCGATCAAAAAAAAATTTTTTTGTACATCCTCGATCTAAAAAAATTTTTTTAGTACATCCTCGATCTAAAAAAATTTTTTTAGTACATCCTCGATTTAAAAAAAATTTTTTTAGTACATCCTCGATCTAAAAAAAATTTTATTAGTACATCCTCGATCTAAAAAATTTTTTTTAGTACATCCTCGATCTAAAAAAATTTTTTTAGTACATCCTCGATCTAAAAAAATTTTTTTAGTACATCCTCGATCTAAAAAAATTTTTTTAGTACATCCTTGATATGAAAAAATTTTTTTTAGTACATCCTTAATTTAAAAAAATTTTTGTAGTACATCCTCGATCAAAAAAAATTTTTTTACTACATCCTTGATATGAAAAAAATTTTTTTAGTACATCCTCGATCTAAAAAAATTGTTTTAGTACATCCTCGATCTAAAAAAAATTTTTTTAGTACATCCTCGATCTAAAAAATTTTTTTTAGTACATCCTCGATCTAAAAAAAATTTTTTTAATACATCCTCGATCTAAAAAAAAATTTTTTAGTACATCCTTGATAGAAAAAATTTTTTTTAGTACATCCTCGATCTAAAAAAATTTTTTTAGTACATCCTCGATCAAAAAAAATTTTTTTAGTACATCCTCGATCTAAAAAAAATTTTTTTAGTACATCCTCGATCTAAAAAAATTTTTAAGTACATCCTCGATCAATAAAAAATTTTTTAGTACATCCTTGTTATGAAAAAAATTTTTTTAGTACATCCTCGATCTAAAAAAATTTTTTTAGTACATCCTCGATCTAAAAAAATTTTTTTAGTACATCCTCGATCAAAAAAAATTTTTTTAGTACATCCTAGATCAAAAAAAATTTTTTTAGTACATCCTCGATCTAAAAAATTTTTTTTAGTACATCCTCGATCTAAAAAAAATTTTATTAGTACATCCTAGATCAAAAAAAAATTTTTTAGTACATCCTCGATCTAAAAAAAATTTTTTTAGTACATCCTTGATATGAAAAAATTGTTTTTAGTACATCCTCGATCTAAAAAAATTTTCTTAATACATCCTCGATCTAAAAAAATTTTTTTAGTACATCCTCGATCTAAAAAAAATTTTTCTTGTACATCCTCGATCAAAAAAAATTTTTTTAGTACATCCTCGATCTAAAAAAAAATTTTTAATATATCCTCGATCTAAAAAAAGTTTTAATATATCCTCGATCTAAAAAAATTTTTTTAGTACATCCTCGATCAAAAAAAAATTTTTTTGTACATCCTCGATCTAAAAAAATTTTTTTGGTACATCCTCGATCAAAAAAAATTTTTTTAGTACATCCTCGATCTAAAAAAAATTTTTTTAGTACATCCTCGATCTAAAAAAATTTTTTTAGTACATCCTCGACCTAAAAAAATTTTTTTAGTACAACCTCGATTTAAAAAAAATTTTTCTAGTACATCCTCGATCTAAAAAAAATTTTTTTAGTACATCCTCGATCTAAAAAAATTTTTTTAGTACATCCTCGATCAAAAAAAAATTTTTTTGTACATCCTCGATCTAAAAAAATTTTTTTAGTTCATCCTCGATCTAAAAAAATTTTTTTAGTACATCCTCGATCTAAAAAAAATTTTATTAGTACATCCTCGATCTAAAAAATTTTTTTTAGTACATCCTCGATCTAAAAAAATTTTTTTAGTACATCCTCGATCTAAAAAAATTTTTTTAGTACATCCTCGATCTAAAAAAATTTTTTTAGTACATCCTTGATATGAAAAAATTTTTTTTAGTACATCCTTAATTTAAAAAAATTTTTGTAGTACATCCTCGATCAAAAAAAATTTTTTTACTACATCCTTGATATGAAAAAAATTTTTTTAGTACATCCTCGATCTAAAAAAAATTTTTTTAGTACATCCTCGATCAAAAAAAATTTTTTTAGGACATCCTCGATCTAAAAAAAAGTTTTTTAGTACATCCTCGATCAAAAAAAATTTTTTTAGGACATCCTCGATCTAAAAAAAATTTTTTTAGTACATCCTCGATCTTAAAAAAAATTATTCTAGTACATCCTTGATATGAAAAAAAATTTTTTAGTACATCCTCGATCTAAAAAAAATTTTTTCAGTACATCCTTGATATGAAAAAAATTTTTTTAGAACGAGGATGTACTAAAAAAATTTTTTAGATCGAGGATGTACTAAAAAAATTTTTTTAGATCGAGGATGTACTAAAAAAATTTTTTTTAAATCGAGGATGTACTAAAAATTTTTTTTAAATCGAGGATGTACTAAAAAAATTTTTTTAGATCGAGGATGTACTAAAAAAATTTTTTTTTAAATCGAGGATGTACTAAAAAAATTTTTTTAGATCGAGGATGTACTAAAAAAATTTTTTTTAGATCGAGGATGTACTAAAAAATTTTTTTTAAATCGAGGATGTACTAAAAAAAATTTTTTCATATCAATGATGTACTAAAAAAATTTTTTTTAGATCGAGGATGTACTAAAAAAATTTTTTTAGATCGAGGATGTACTAAAAAAATTTTTTTTAAATCGAGGATGTACTAAAAAAATTTTTTTTAGATCGAGGATGTACTAAAAAATTTTTTTTAGATCGAGGATGTACTAAAAAATTTTTTTTTAAATCGAGGATGTACTAAAAAAATTTTTTTAGATCGAGGATGTACTAAAAAAATTTTTTTTAGATCGAGGATGTACTAAAAAAATTTTTTTAGATCGAGGATGTACTAAAAAAATTTTTTTTAAATCGAGGATGTACTAAAAAATTTTTTTTTAAATCGAGGATGTACTAAAAAAATTTTTTTAGATCGAGGATGTACTAAAAAAATTTTTTTTAGATCGAGGAAGTACTAAAAAAATTTTTTTAGATCGAGGATGTACTAAAAAATTTTTTTTAAATCGAGGATGTACTAAAAAATTTTTTTTAGATCGAGGATGTACTAAAAAAATTTTTTTTAGGTCGAGGATCTACTAAAAAAATTTTTTTAGATCGAGGATGTACTAAACAAATTTTTTTAGATCGAGGATGTACTAAAAAATTTTTTTTAGGTCGAGGATGTACTAAAAAATTTTTTTTAGATCGAGGATGTACTAAAAAAATTTTTTTTAGATCGAGGATGTACTAAAAAAATTTTTTTTAGATCGAGGATGTACTAAAAAAATTTTTTTAAATCGAGGATGTACTAAAAAAATTTTTTTTAAATCGAGGATGTACTAAAAAAATTTTTTTAGATCGAGGATGTACTAAAAAAATTTTTTTTAGGTCGAGGATGTACTAAAAAAATTTTTTTAGATCGAGGATGTACTAAAAAAATTTTTTTTAATCGAGGATGTACTAAAAAAATTTTTTTAGATCGAGGATGTACTAAAAAAATTTTTTTTAGGTCGAGGATGTACTAAAAAAATTTTTTTAGATCGAGGATGTACTAAAAAATTTTTTTTTAAATCGAGGATGTACTAAAAAAATTTTTTTTAAATCGAGGATGTACTAAAAAAATTTTTTTAGATCGAGGATGTACTAAAAAAATTTTTTTTAGGTCGAGGATCTACTAAAAAAAATTTTTTTAGATCGAGGATGTACTAAACAAATTTTTTTAGATCGAGGATGTACTAAAAAATTTTTTTTAGGTCGAGGATGTACTAAAAAATTTTTTTTAGATCGAGGATGTACTAAAAAAATTTTTTTTAGATCGAGGATGTACTAAAAAAATTTTTTTTAGATCGAGGATGTACTAAAAAAATTTTTTTAGATCGAGGATGTACTAAAAAAATTTTTTTTAGGTCGAGGATGTACTAAAAAAATTTTTTTTAAATCGAGGATGTACTAAAAAAAATTTTTTTTAGGTCGAGGATGTACTAAAAAAATTTTTTTTAGGTCGAGGATGTACTAAAAAAATTTTTTTAGATCGAGGATGTACTTAAAAAATTTTTTTTAGATCGAGGATGTACCAAAAAATTTTTTTTATATCGAGGATGTATCAAAAAATTTTTTTTTAGATCGAGGATGTACTAAAAAAATTTTTTTTAGAACGAGGATGTACTAAAAAAATTTTTTAGATCGAGGATGTACTAAAAAAATTTTTTTTGATCGAGGATGTACTATAAAAATTTTTTTTGATCGAGGATGTACTAAAAAATTTTTTTTCATATCAAGGATGTACTAAAAAAATTTTTTAGATCGAGGATGTACTAAAAAAAAATTTTAAGATCGAGGATGTACTAAAAACATTTTTTTTAAATCGAGGATGTACTAAAAAAATTTTTTCATATCAAGGATGTAGTAAAAAAATTTTTTTTAGATCGAGGATGTACTAAAAAAATTTTTTTTGATCGAGGATGTACTAAAACAATTTTTTTGATCGTGGATGTACTAAAATAATTTTTTTAGATCGAGGGTGTACTAAAAAAATTTTTTTAGATCGAGGATGTACTAAAAAAAATTTTTTATATCAAGGATGTACTAAAAAAATTTTTTAAAATCGAGGATGTACTAAAAAAATTTTTTTTAGACCGAGGATGTACTAAAAAAATTTTTTTTAGATCGAGGATGTACTAAAAAAATTTTTTTTAGATCGAGGATGTACTAAAAAAATTTTTTTAGATCGAGGATGTACTAAAAAAATTTTTTCATATCAAGGATGTACTAAAAAAATTTTTTTTTAGATCGAGGATGTACTAAAAAAATTTTTTTAGATCGAGGATGTACTAAAAAGTTTTTTTTAGATCGAGGATGTACTAAAAAAATTTTTTTTCGATCAAGGATGTACTAAAAAAATTTTTTTAGATCGAGGATGTACTAAAAAAATTTTTTTTGATCGAGGATGTACTAGAAAACTTTTTTTTAAATCGAGGATGTACTAAAAAAATTTTTTTTAGATCGAGGATGTACTAAAAAAATTTTTTTAGATCGAGGATGTACTAAAAAAATTTTTTCATATCAAGGATGTACTAAAAAAATTTTTTTTTAGATCGAGGATGTACTAAAAAAATTTTTTTTGATCGAGGATGTACTAAAAAAATTTTTTTAGATCGAGGATGTACTAAAAAAATTTTTTTAGATCGAGGATGTACTAAAAAAAATTTTTTTAGATCGAGGATGTACTAAAAAAATTTTTTTCAGATCGAGGATGTACTAAAAAATTTTTTTTAGATAGAGGATGTACTAAAAAAATTTTTTTAGATCGAGGATGTACTAAAAAAATTTTGTTAGATCGAGGATGTACTAAAAAAATTTTTTTCATATCAAGGATGTACTAAAAAAATGTTTTTTAGATCGAGGATGTACTAAAAAAATTTTTTCCATATCAAGGATGTACTAAAAAAATTTTTTTAGATCGAAGATGTACTAAAAAAATTTTTTTTGATCGAGGATGTACTAAAAATATTTTTTTCATATCAAGGATGTACTAAAAAAATTTTTTCATATCAAGGATGTACTAAAAAAATTTTTTTTAGATCGAGGATGTACTAAAAAAATTTTTTTAGATCGAGGATGTACTAGAAAATTTTTTTTTAAATCGAGGATGTACTAAAAAAATTTTTTTTAGATCGAGGATGTACTAAAAGAATTTTTTTAGATCGAGGATGTACTAAAAAAATTTTTTTAGATCGAGGATGTACTAAAAAAATTTTTTTTAGATCGAGGATGTACTAAAAAAATTTTTTTAGATCGAGGATGTACTAAAAAAATTTTTCTTAAATCGAGGATGTACTCAAAAAAATTTTTTCATATCAAGGATGTACTAAAAAAATTTTTTTTGGATCGAGGATGTACTATAAAGATTTTTTTAGATCGAGGATGTACTAGAAAAATTTTTTTTAAATCGAGGATGTACTAAAAAAATTTTTTTTAGATCGAGGATGTACTAAAAAATTTTTTTTAGATCGAGGATGTACTAAAAAAAATTTTTTCATATCAAGGATGTACTAAAAAAATTTTTTTTAGATCGAGGATGTACTAAACAAATTTTTTTCATATCAAGGATGTACTAAAAAAATTTTTTTTAGATCGAGGATGTACTAAAAAAATTTTTTTAGATCGAGGATGTACTAAAAAAATTTTTTTAGATCGAGGATGTACTAAAAAAATTTTTTTTAGATCAAGGATGTACTAAAAAAATTTTTTTGATCGAGGATGTACTAAAAAAATTTTTTTAGATCGAGGATGTACTAAAAAAATTTTTTTAGATCGAGGATGTACTAGAAAATTTTTTTTTAAATCGAGGATGTACTGAAAAAATTTTTTTTAGATCGAGGATGTACTAAAAAATTTTTTTAGATCGAGGATGTACTAAAAAAATTTTTTTCATATCAAGGATGTACTAAAAAAATTTTTTTCATATCAAGGATGTACTAAAAAAAATTTTTTTGATCGAGGATGTACTAAAAAAAACTTTTTTAGATCGAGGATGTACTAAAAAAATTTTTTTAGATCGAGGATGTACTAAAAAAATTTTTTTTAGATCGAGGATGTACTAAAAAAATTTTTTTAGATCGAGGATGTACTAAAAAAATTTTTTTAGATCGAGGATGTACTAGAAAAATTTTTTTTAGATCAAGGATGTACTAAAAAAATTTTTTTCGATCGAGGATGTACTAAAAAAATTTTTTTAGATCGAGGATGTACTAAAAAAATTTTTTTAGATCGAGGATGTACTAAAAAAATTTTTTTAAGATCGAGGATGTACTAAAAAAATTTTTTTAGATCGAGGATGTACTAAAAAAATTTTTTTTTAGATTGGGGATGTACTAAAAAAATTTTTTTTAGATCGAGGATGTACTAAAAAAATTTTTTTAGATCGAGGATGTACTAAAAAAATTTTTTTCATATCAAGGATGTACTTAAAAATTTTTTTTTAGATCGAGGATGTACTAAAAAAACTTTTTTAGATCGAGGATGTACTAAAAAAATTTTTTTAGATCGGGGATGTACTAGAAAAATTTTTTTTAAATCGAGGATGTACTAAAAAAATTTTTTTTAGATCGAGGATGTACTAAAAAAATTTTTTTAGATCGAGGATGTACTAAAAAAATTTTTTTTAAATCGAGGATGTACTAAAAAAATTTTTTTAGATCGAGGATGTACTAAAAAAATTTTTTTTAGATCGAGGATGTACTACAAAATTTTTTTTAAATCGAGGATGCACTAAAAAAATTTTTTTAGATCGAGGATGTACTAAAAAAAATTTTTTAGATCGAGGATGTACTAAAAAAATTTTTTTTTGATCGAGGATGTACTAAAAAATTTTTTTTATATCGAGGATGTACTAAAAAAATTTTTTTAGATCGAGGATGTACTAGAAAAATTTTTTTTAAATCGAGGATGTACTAAAAAAAATTTTTTTAGATCGAGGATGTACTAAAAAATTTTTTTTAAATCGAGGATGTACTAAAAAAATTTTTTTTGATCGAGGATGTACTAAAAAATTTTTTTTTTGATCGAGGATGTACTTAAAAAAATTTTTTTAGATCGAGGATGTACTAAAAAAATTTTTTTAGATCGAGGATGTACTAGAAAAATTTTTTTTAAATCGAGGATGTACTAAAAAAATTTTTTTTAGATCGAGGATGTACTAAAAAAATTTTTTTAGATCGAGGATGTACTAAAAAAATTTTTTTAGATCGAGGATGTACTAGAAAAATTTTTTTAGATCGAGGATGTACTAAAAAAATTTTTTAGATCGAGGATGTACTAAAAAAATTTTTTTTAGATCAAGGATGTACTAAAAAAATTTTTTTTGATCGAGGATGTACTAAAAAAATTTTTTTAGATCGAGGATGTACTAAAAAAATTTTTTTAGATCGAGGATGTACTAGAAAAATTTTTTTCATATCAAGGATGTACTAAAAAAATTTTTTTAGATCGAGGATGTACTAAAAAAATTTTTTTTGATCGAGGATGTACTAAAAAAATTTTTTTAGATCGAGGATGTACTAAAAAAATTTTTTTAGATCGAGGATGTACTAAAAAAATTTTTTTAGATCAAGGATGTACTAAAAAAATTTTTTTTGATCGAGGATGTACTAAAAAAATTTTTTTAGATCGAGGATGTACTAAAAAAATTTTTTTAGATCGAGGATGTACTAGAAAAATTTTTTTTAAATCGAGGATGTACTACAAAATTTTTTTAGATCGAGGATGTACTAAAAAAATTTTTTTTAGATCGAGGATGTACTAAAAAAATTTTTTTCATATCAAGGATGTACTAAAAAAATATTTTTTAGATCGAGGATGTACTAAAAAAATTTTTTTTGATCGAGGATGTACTAAAAAAATTTTTTTTTTATCGAGGATGTACTAAAAAAATTTTTAGATCGAGGATGTACTAAAAAAATTTTTTTAGATCGAGGATGTACTAAAAAAATTTTTTTAGATCGAGGATGTACTAGAAAAATTTTTTTAGATCGAGGATGTACTAAAAAAATTTTTTTAGATCGAGGATGTACTAGAAAAATTTTTTTAGATCGAGGATGTACTAAAAAAATTTTTTTAGATCGAGGATGTACTAGAAAAATTTTTTTTAAATCGAGGATGTACTAAAAAAATTTTTTTAGATCGAGGATGTAATAAAAAAATTTTTTTTAGATCGAGGATGTACTAAAAAAATTTTTTTAGATCGAGGATGTACTAAAAAAATTTTTTTTTAATCGAGGATGTACTAAAAAAATTTTTAGATCGAGGATGTACTAAAAAAATTTTTTTAGATCGAGGATGTACTAAAAAAATTTTTTTAGATCGAGGATGTACTAGAAAAATTTTTTTAGATCGAGGATGTACTAAAAAAATTTTTTTAGATCGAGGATGTACTAGAAAAATTTTTTTAGATCGAGGATGTACTAAAAAAATTTTTTTAGATCGAGGATGTACTAGAAAAATTTTTTTTAGATCGAGGATGTACTAAAAAAATTTTTTTAGATCGAGGATGTACTAAAAAAATTTTTTTTTAATCGAGGATGTACTAAAAAAATTTTTAGATCGAGGATGTACTAAAAAAATTTTTTTAGATCGAGGATGTACTAAAAAAATTTTTTTAGATCGAGGATGTACTAGAAAAATTTTTTTAGATCGAGGATGTACTAAAAAAATTTTTTTAGATCGAGGATGTACTAGAAAAATTTTTTTAGATCGAGGATGTACTAAAAAAATTTTTTTAGATCGAGGATGTACTAGAAAAATTTTTTTTAAATCGAGGATGTACTAAAAAATTTTTTTAGATCGAGGATGTACTAAAAAAATTTTTTTTAGATCGAGGATGTACTAAAAAAATTTTTTTCATATCAAGGATGTACTAAAAAAATTTTTTTTAGATCGAGGATGTACTAAAAAAATTTTTTTAGATCGAGGATGTACTAAAAAAATTTTTTTTTTATCGAGGATGTACTAAAAAAATTTTTTTAGATCGAGGATGTACTAAAAAAATTTTTTTAGATCGAGGATGTACTAGAAAAATTTTTTTAGATCGAGGATGTACTAAAAAAATTTTTTTAGATCGAGGATGTACTAGAAAAATTTTTTTTAGATCGAGGATGTACTAAAAAAATTTTTTTAGATCGAGGATGTACTAAAAAAATTTTTTTTTAATCGAGGATGTACTAAAAAAATTTTTAGATCGAGGATGTACTAAAAAAATTTTTTTAGATCGAGGATGTACTAAAAAAATTTTTTTAGATCGAGAATGTACTAAAAAAATTATTTTTAGATCGAGGATGTACTAAAAAAATTTTTTTTGATCGAGGATGTACTAAAAAAATTTTTTTCATATCAAGGATGCACTAAAAAAATTTTTTTAGATCAAGGATGTACTAAAAAAATTTTTTTAGATAGAGGATGTGCTAAAAAAAATTTTTTTAGATCGAGGCTGTACTAAAAAAATTTTTTTAGATCGAGGATGTACTAAAAAAATTTTTTTCATATGGAGGATGTACTAAAAAAATTTTTTTTAGATCGAGGATGTACTAAGAAAATTTTTTTAGATCGAGGATGTAGTAAAAAATTTTTTTTAGATCGAGGATGTACTAGAATTTTTTTTTTTAAATCGAGGATGTACTAAAAAATTTTTTTAGATCGAGAATGTACTAAAAAAATTATTTTTAGATCGAGGATGTACTAAAAAATTTTTTTAGATCGAGAATGTACTAAAAAAATTATTTTTAGATCGAGGATGTACTAAAAAATTTTTTTTAGATCGAGGATGTACTAAAAAAATTTTCATATCAAGGATGTGCTAAAAAAATTAGTTTTAGATCGAGGATGTACTAAAAAAATTTTTTAAGATCGAGGATGTACTAAAAAAATTTTTTTAGATCGAGAATGTACTAAAAAAATTATTTTTAGATCGAGGTTGTACTAAAAAATTTTTTTTGATCGAGGATGTACTAATAAAATTGTTTTAGATCGAGGATGTACTAAAAAAATTTTTTTTGATCGAGGATGTACTAAAAAAATTTTTTTAGATCGAGGATATACTAAAAAAAATTTTTTCATATCAAGGATGTACTAAAAAAATTTTTTTTAGATCGAGGATGTAGTAAAAAAATTTTTTTTGATCGAGGATGTACTAAAAAAATTTTTTTTGATCGAGGATGTACTAAAAAAATTTTTTTAGATCGAGGATGTACTAAAAAAATTTTTTTTAGATCGAGGATGTACTAAAAAAATTTTTTTAGATCGAGGATGTACTAAACAAATTTTTTTCATATCAAGGATGTACTAAAAAATTTTTTTTTAGATCGAGGGTGTACTAAAAAAATTTTTTTTGATCGAGGATGTACTAAAAAAATTTTTTTCATGTCAAGGATGTACTAAAAAAATTTTTTTTAGATCGAGGATGTACTAAAAAAATTTTTTTTGATCGAGGATGTACTAAAAAAATTTTTTTTAGATCGAGGATGTAGTAAAAAAATTTTTTTTGATCGAGGATGTACTAAAAAAATTTTTTTCATGTCAAGGATGTACTAAAAAATTTTTTTTAGATCGAGGATGTACTAAAAAAATTTTTTTTGATCGAGGATGTACTAAAAAAATTTTTTTCATATCAAGGATGTACTAAAAAAATTTTTTTTAGATCGAGGATGTACTAAAAAAATTTTTTTTGATCGAGGATGTACTAAACAAATTTTTTTCATATCAAGGATGTACTAAAAAATTTTTTTTTAGATCGAGGGTGTACTAAAAAAATTTTTTTTGATCGAGGATGTACTAAAAAAATTTTTTTCATGTCAAGGATGTACTAAAAAAATTTTTTTTGATCGAGGATGTACTAAAAAAATTTTTTTTGATCTAGGATGTACTAAAAAAATTTTTTTTAGATCGAGGATGTACTAAAAAAATTTTTTTAGATCGAGGATGTACTAAACAAATTTTTTTCATATCAAGGATGTACTAAAAAATTTTTTTTTAGATCGAGGGTGTACTAAAAAAATTTTTTTTGATCGAGGATGTACTAAAAAAATTTTTTTCATGTCAAGGATGTACTAAAAAAATTTTTTTTAGATCGAGGATGTACTAAAAAAATTTTTTTTGATCGAGGATGTACTAAAAAAATTTTTTTTAGATCGAGGATGTAGTAAAAAAATTTTTTTTGATCGAGGATGTACTAAAAAAAATTTTTTCATATCAAGGATGTACTAAAAAATTTTTTTTTAGATCGAGGATGTACTAAAAAAAATTTTTTTGATCGAGGATGTACTAAAAAAATTTTTTTCATGTCAAGGATGTACTAAAAAATTTTTTTTAGATCGAGGATGTACTAAAAAAATTTTTTTTGATCGAGGATGTACTAAAAAAATTTTTTTCATATCAAGGATGTACTAAAAAAATTTTTTTTAGATCGAGGATGTACTAAAAAAATTTTTTTTGATCGAGGATGTACTAAAAAAATTTTTTTAGATCGAGGATGTACTAAAAAAAATTTTTTCATATCAAGGATGTACTAAAAAATTTGTTTTTTGATCGAGGATGTACTAAAAAAATTTTTTTTGATCGAGGATGTACTAAAAAAATTTTTTTCATATCAAGGATGTACTAAAAAAATTTTTTTTAGATCGAGGATGTACTAAAAAAATTTTTTTAGATCGAGGATGTACTAAAAAAATTTTTTTAGATCGAGGATATACTAAAAAAATTTGTTTTGATCGAGGATGTACTAAAAAAATTTTTTTAGATCGAGGATGTACTAAAAAAATTTTTTAGATCGAGGATGTACTAGAAAAAAATTTTTTTTTATATCGAGGATGTACTGAAAAAATTTTTTTTAGATCTAGGATGAACTAAAAAAATTTTTTTTAGATCGAGGATGTGCTAAAAAAATTTTTTTTAGATCGAGGCTGTACTAAAAAAATTTTTTTAGATCGAGGATGTACTAAAAAAATTTTTTTTAGATCGAGGATGTACTAAAAAAAAATTTTCATATCAAGGATGTACTAAAAAAATTTTTTTTAGATGGAGGATGTACTAAAAAAATTTTTTTTGATCGAGGATGTACTAAAAAAATTTTTTTTAGATCGAGGATGTACTAAAAAAATTTTCTTAGATCGAGGATGTACTAAAAAAATTTTTTTAGATCGAGGATGTACTAAAAAAAATTTTTTCATATCAAGGATGTACTAAAAAATTTTTTTTTAGATCGAGGATGTACTAAAAAAATTTTTTTTGATCGAGGATGTACTAAAAAAATTTTTTTTGATCGAGGATGTACTAAAAAAATTTTTTTCATATCAAGGATGTACTAAAAAAATTTTTTTTAGATCGAGGATGTACTAAAAAAATTTTTTTTGATCGAGGATGTACTAAAAAAATTTTTTTTGATCGAGGATGTACTAAAAAAATTTTTTTCATAACAAGGATGTACTAAAAAAATTTTTTTTAGATCGAGGATGTACTAAAAAATTTTTTTTGATCGAGGATGTACTAAAAAAATTTTTTTTAGATCAAGGATGTACTAAAAAAATTTTTTTTAGATCGAGGATGTACTAAAAAAATTTTTTTAGATCGAGGATGTACTAGAAAAATTTTTTTTAGATCGAGGATGTACTAAAAAATTTTTTTCATATCAAGGATGTACTAAAAAAATTTATTTTAGATCGAGGATGTACTATAAAAATTTTTTTTAGATCGAGGATGTACTAAAAAAATATTTTTAGATCGAGGATGTACTATAAAAATTTTTTTACATCAAGGATGTACTAAAAAAATTTTTTTTGATCGAGGATGTACTAAAAAAATTTTTTTGATCGAGGATGTACTAAAAAAATTTTTTAGATCGAGGATGTACTAAAAAAATTTTTTTAGATCGAGGATGGGCTAAAAAAATTTTTTCATATCAAGGATGTACTAAAAAAATTTTTTTTAGATCAAGGATGTACTAAAAAAATTTTTTTTAGATCGAGGATGTACTAAAAAAATTTTTTTAGATCGAGGATGTACTAAAAAAATTTTTTTCATTTCAAGGATGTACTAAAAAAATTATTATTTGATCGAGGATGTACTAAAAAAATTTTTTTCATATCAAGGATGTACTAAAAAAATTTTTTTTAGATCGAGGATGTACTAAAAAAATATTTTTAAATCGAGGATGTACTATAAAAATTTTTTTACATCAAGGATGTACTAAAAAAATTTTTTTTGATCGAGGATGTACTAAAAAAATTTTTTTGATCGAGGATGTACTAAAAAAATTTTTTAGATCGAGGATGTACTAAAAAAATTTTTTTAGATCGAGGATGGGCTAAAAAAATTTTTTCATATCAAGGATGTACTAAAAAAATTTTTTTTAGATCGAGGATGTAGTGAAAAAATTTTTTTCATATCAAGGATGTACTAAAAAAATTTTTTTTAGATCGAGGATGTACTAAAAAAATTTTTTTTGATCGAGGATGTACTAAAAAATTTTTTTTAGATCGAGGATGTACTAAAAAAATTTTTTTAATATCAAGGATGTACTAAAAAAAATTGTTTTGATCGAGGATGTACTAAAAAAATTTTTTAGATCGAGGATGTACTAAAAAAATTTTTTTAGATCGAGGATGGGCTAAAAAAATTTTTTCATATCAAGGATGTACTAAAAAAATTTTTTTTAGATCAAGGATGTACTAAAAAAATTTTTTTTAGATCGAGGATGTACTAAAAAAATTTTTTTAGATCGAGGATGTACTAAAAAAATTTTTTTCATTTCAAGGATGTACTAAAAAAATTATTATTTGATCGAGGATGTACTAAAAAAATTTTTTTCATATCAAGGATGTACTAAAAAAATTTTTTTTAGATCGAGGATGTACTAAAAAAATATTTTTAAATCGAGGATGTACTATAAAAATTTTTTTACATCAAGGATGTACTAAAAAAATTTTTTTTGATCGAGGATGTACTAAAAAAATTTTTTTGATCGAGGATGTACTAAAAAAATTTTTTAGATCGAGGATGTACTAAAAAAATTTTTTTTAGATCGAGGATGTAGTAAAAAAATTTTTTTCATATCAAGGATGTACTAAAAAAATTTTTTTTGATCGAGGATGTACTAAAAAATTTTTTTAGATCGAGGATGTACTACAAAAATTTTTTTTAGATCGAGGATGTACTAAAAAAATTTTTTTTACATCGAGGATGTACTAAAAAAATTTTTTCATATCAAGGATGTACTAAAAAAATTTTTTTTGATCGAGGATGTACTAAAAAAATTTTTTTAGAACGAGGATGTACTAAAAAATTTTTTTAGATCGAGGATGTACTAAAAAAATTTTTTTTAGATCAAGGATGTACTAAAAAAATTTTTTTTAAATCGAGGAGGTACTAAAAAAATTTTTTTAGATCGAGGATGTACTATAAAAATTTTTTTTAGATCGAGGATGTACTAAAAAATTTTTTTTCATATCAAGGATGTACTAAAAAAAATTTTTTCATATCAAGGATGTACTAAAAAAATTTTTTTTAGATCGAGGATGTACTAAAAAAATTTTTTTTGATCGAGGATGTACTAAAAAATTTTTTTCATATCAAGGATGTACTAAAAAAATTTTTTTTAGATCGAGGATGTACTAAAAAAATTTTTTTAGATCAAGGATGTACTAAAAAAATTTTTTTAGATCGAGGATGTACTAAAAAAAATTTTTTCATATCAAGGATGTACTAAAAAAATTTTTTTTAGATCGAGGATGTACTAAAAAAATTTTTTCATATCAAGGTTGTACTAAAAAATTTTTTTTTAGATCGAGGATGTACTAAAAAATTTTTTTTGATCGAGGATGTACTAAAAAATTTTTTTTTGAATCGAGGATGTACTAAAAAAATTTTTTTCATATCAAGGATGTACTAAAAAAATTTTTTTAGATCGAGGATGTACTTAAAAAATTTTATTTGATCCAGGATGTACTAAAAAATTTTTTTTAGATCGAGAGTGTACTAGAAAAAATTTTTTCATATCAAGGATGTACTAAAAAAATTTTTTTTAGATCGAGGATGTACTAAAAAAATTTTTTTTGATCGAGGATGTACTAAAAAAATTTTTTTAGATCGAGGATGTACTAAAAAAAAATTTTTTTAGTACATCCTCGATCTAAAAAAAAATTTTTTAGTACATCCTTGATATGAAAAAATTTTTTTTAGTACACTCTCGATCTAAAAAAAATTTTTTTAGTACATCCTGGATCAAAAAAATTTTTTTTAGTACATCCTCGATCTAAAACATTTTTTTAGTACATCCGCGATCTAAAAAAATTTTTTTAGTACATCCTCGATAAAAAAAAATTTTTTTAGTACATCCTCGATCTTAAAAAATTTTTTAGTACATCCTCGAGCTAAAAAAATTTTTTTAGTACATCCTCGATCTAAAAAAATTTTTTTAGTACATCCTTGATATGAAAAAATTTGTTTTAGTACATCCTCGATCTAAAAAAATTTTTTTAGTACATCCTTGATATGACAAAATTTTTTTTAGTACATCCTCGATCAAAAAAAATTTTTTTAGTACATCCTCGATCTAAAAAAATTTTGTTAGTACATTCTCGATCTAAAAAATTTTTTTTAGATCGAGGATGTACTAAAAAAATTTTTTTCATTTCAAGTATGTACTAAAAAAATTTTTTTCTAGATCGAGGATGCACTAAAAAAATTTTTTTTGATCGAGGATGTACTAAAAAATTTTTTTAGATCGAGGATGTACTAAAAAATTTTTTTTTGAATCGAAGATGTACTAAAAAAATTTTTTTTAGATCGAGGATGTACTAAAAAAATTTTTTTAGATCGAGGATGTACTAAAAAAAATTTTTTCATATCAAGGATGTACTAAAAAAATTTTTTTTAGATCGAGGATGTACTAAAAAATTTTTTTTGATCGAGGATGTACTAAAAAATTTTTTTTTGAATCGAGGATGTACTAAAAAAATTTTTTTCATATCAAGGATGTACTAAAAAAATTTTTTTAGATCGAGGATGTACTTAAAAAATTTTTTTTGATCCAGGATGTACTAAAAAATTTTTTTTAGATCGAGAGTGTACTAGAAAAAATTTTTTCATATCAAGGATGTACTAAAAAAATTTTTTTTAGATCGAGGATGTACTAAAAAATTTTTTTTTGATCGAGGATGTACTAAAAAAATTTTTTTAGATCGAGGATGTACTAAAAAAATTTTTTTTAGATCGAGGATGTACTAAAAAAATTTTTTCATATCAAGGTTGTACTAAAAAATTTTTTTTTAGATCGAGGATGTACTAAAAAATTTTTTTTGATCGAGGATGTACTAAAAAATTTTTTTTTGAATCGAGGATGTACTAAAAAAATTTTTTTCATTTCAAGGATGTACTAAAAAAATTTTTTTCTAGATCGAGGATGCACTAAAAAAATTTTTTTTGATCGAGGATGTACTAAAAAATTTTTTTAGATCGAGGATGTACTAAAAAATTTTTTTTTGAATCGAAGATGTACTAAAAAAATTTTTTTTAGATCGAGGATGTACTAAAAAAATTTTTTTTTATCGAGGATGTACTAAAAAAATTTTTTTAGATCGCGGATGTACTAAAAAAATGTTTTAGATCGAGGATGTACTAAAAAAAATTTTTTAGATCGAGGATGTACTAAAAAAATTTTTTCATATCAAGGATGTACTAAAAAATTTTTTTTTGATCGAGGATGTACTAAAAAAATTTTTTAGATCGAGGATGTACTAAAAAAATTTTTTTTAGATCGAGGATGTACTAAAAAATTTTTTTAGATCGAAGATGTACTAAAAAAATTTTTTTTAGATCGAGGATGTACTAAAAAAATTTTTTTAGATCGAGGATGTACTAAAAAAATTTTTTTTGATCGAGGATGTACTGAAAAAATTTTTTTTAGATCGAGGATTTACTAAAAAAATTTTTTTAGATTGAGGATGTACTAAAAAAATTTTTTTTATATCGAGGATGTACTAAAAAAAATTTTTTCATGTCAACGATGTACTAAAAAAAATTGTTTTAGATCGAGAATGTACTAAAAAAATTTTTTTTGATCGAGGATGTACTAAAAAAATTTTTTTCATATCAAGGATGTACTAAAAAAAATTTTTTCATATCAAGGATGTACCAAAAAAATTTTTTTTAGATCGAGGATGTACTAAAAAAATTTTTTTTGATCGAGGATGTACTAAAAAAATTTTTTTCATATCAAGGATGTACTAAAAAAAATTTTTTCATATCAAGGATGTACTAAAAAAATTTTTTTTAGATCGAGGATGTACTAAAAAAATTTTTTTTGATCGAGGATGTACTAAAAAAATTTTTTTCATATCAAGGATGTACTAAAAAAAATTTTTTCATATCAAGGATGTAATCAAAAATTTTTTTTAGATCGAGGATGTACTAAAAAATTTTTTTTTGATCGAGGATGTACGAAAAAAATTTTTTTCATATCAAGGATGTACTAAAAAAATTTTTTTTAGATCAAGGATGTACTAAAAAAATTTTTTTTGATCGAGGATGTACAAAAAAAAATTTTTTTAGATCGAGGATGTACTAAAAAAATTTTTTTTGATCGAGGATGTACTAAAAAAATTTTTTTTAGATCGAGGATGTACTAAAAAAATTTTTTTAGATCGAGGATGTACTAAAAAAATTTTTTTCATATCAAGGATGTACTAAAAAAATTTTTTTTACATCGAGAATGTACTAAAAAAATGTTTTTTGATCGAGGATGTACTAAAAAAATTTTTTCATATCAAGGATGTACAAAAAATTTTTTTTTAGATCGAGGATGTACTAAAAAAATTTTTTTTGATCGAGGATGTACAAAAAAAATTTTTTTAGATCGAGGATGTACTAAAAAAATTTTTTTTGATCGAGGATGTACTAAAAAAATTTTTTTTAGATCGAGGATGTACTAAAAAAATTTTTTTAGATCGAGGATGTACTAAAAAAATTTTTTTCATATCAAGGATGTACTAAAAAAATTTTTATTACATCGAGAATGTACTAAAAAAATGTTTTTTGATCGAGGATGTACTAAAAAAATTTTTTCATATCAAGGATGTACTAAAAAAATTTTTTTTAGATCGAGGATGTACTAAAAAATTTTTTTGATCGAGGATGTACTAAAAAAATTTTTTTCATATCAAGGATGTACTAAAAAAGTTTTTTTAGATCGAGGATGTACTAAAAAATTTTTTTTGATCGAGGATGTACAAAAAAAATTTTTTTTAGATCGAGGATGTACTAAAAAAATTTTTTTAGATCGAGGATGTACTAAAAAAATTTTTTTTAGATCGAGGATGTACTAAAAAAATTTTTTTTAGATCGAGGATGTACAAAAAAAATTTTTTTTAGATCGAGGATGTACTAAAAAAATTTTTTCATGTCAAGGATGTACTAAAAAAATTTTTTTTGATCAAGGATGTACTAAAAAAATTTTTTTAGATCGAGGATGTACTAAAAAAATTTTTTTATATCGAGGATGTACTAAAAAAATTTTTTTTAGATCAAGGATGTACTAAAAAAATTTTTTTTACATCGAGGATGTACTAAAAAAATTTTTTTTGATCGAGGATGTACTAAAAAAATTTTTTGTAGATCGAGGATGTACTAAAAAAATTTTTTCATACCAAGGATGTACTAAAAAATTTTTTTTAGATCGAGGATGTACTAAAAAAATTTTTTTTGATCGAGGATGTACTAAAAAAATTTTTTTAGATCGAGGATGTACTAAAAAAATTTTTTTTGATCGAGGATGTACTAAAAAAATTTTTTTAGATCGAGGATGTACAAAAAAAAATTTTTTTACATCGAGGATGTACTAAAAAATTTTTTTTGATCGAGGATGTACTAAAAAAATTTTTTTCATATCAAGGATGTACTAAAAAAATTTTTTTTAGATCGAGGATGTACTAAAAAAATTTTTTTCATATCAAGGATGTACTAAAAAAATTTTTTTTAGATCGAGGATGTACTAAAAAAATTTTTTTTGATCGAGGATGTACTAAAAAAATTTTTTTTGATCGAGGATGTACAAAAAAAATTTTTTTTAGATCGAGGATGTACTAAAAAAATTTTTTTAGATCGAGGATGTACTAAAAAAATTTTTTTAGATCGAGGATGTACTAAAAAAATTTTTTTTGATCGAGGATGTACTAAAAAAATTTTTTTAGATCGAGGATGTACAAAAAAAAATTTTTTTACATCGAGGATGTACTAAAAAATTTTTTTTGATCAAGGATGTACTAAAAAAATTTTTTTCATATCAAGGATGTACTAAAAAAATTTTTTTTAGATCGAGGATGTACTAAAAAAATTTTTTTCATATCAAGGATGTACTAAAAAAATTTTTTTTAGATCGAGGATGTACTAAAAAAATTTTTTTTGATCGAGGATGTACTAAAAAAATTTTTTTTGATCGAGGATGTACAAAAAAAATTTTTTTTAGATCGAGGATGTACTAAAAAAATTTTTTTAGATCGAGGATGTACTAAAAAAATTTTTTGTAGATCGAGGATGTACTAAAAAAATTTTTTCATACCAAGGATGTACTAAAAAATTTTTTTTAGATCGAGGATGTACTAAAAAAATTTTTTTTGATCGAGGATGTACTAAAAAAATTTTTTTTGATCGAGGATGTACTAAAAAAATTTTTTTTAGATCGAGGATGTACTAAAAAAATTTTTTTCATATCAAGGATGTACTAAAAAAATTTTTTTTAGATCGAGGATGTACTAAAAAAATTTTTTTTAAATCGAGGATGTACTAAAAAAATTTTTTAAGATCGAGGATGTACTAAAAAAAATTTTTTTAGATCGAGGATGTACTAAAAAAAATTTTTTTAGATCGAGGATGTACTAAAAAAATTTTTTTAAATCGAGGATGTACTAAAAAAATTTTTTTAAATCGAGGATGTACTAAAAAAATTTTTTTTAAATCGAGGATGTACTAAAAAAATTTTTTTAGATCGAGGATGTACTAAAAAAATTTTTTTTAGATCGAGGATGTACTAAAAAAATTTTTTTAGATCGAGGATGTACTAAAAAATTTTTTTTAAATCGAGGATGTACTAAAAAAATTTTTTTAGATCGAGGATGTACTAAAAAAATTTTTTTTAGGTCGAGGATGTACTAAAAAAATTTTTTTAGATCGAGGATGTACTAAAAAAATTTTTTTAGATCGAGGATGTACTAAAAAAATTTTTTTTAAATCGAGGATGTACTAAAAAAATTTTTTCATATCAAGGATGTACTAAAAAATTTTTTTTTAGATCGAGGATGTACTAAAAAAATTTTTTTAGATCGAGGATGTACTAAAAAAATTTTTTTAGATCGAGGATGTACTAAAAAAATTTTTTTTAAATCGAGGATGTACTAAAAAAATTTTTTTAGATCGAGGATGTACTAAAAAAATTTTTTTTAGGTCGAGGATGTACTAAAAAATTTTTTTTAGATCGAGGATGTACTAAAAAAATTTTTTTAGATCGAGGATGTACTAAAAATATTTTTTTTAAATCGAGGATGTACTAAAAAAATTTTTTTAGATCGAGGATGTACTAAAAAAATTTTTTTAGATCGAGGATGTACTAAAAAAATTTTTTTTAGGTCGAGGATGTACTAAAAAAATTTTTTTAGATCGAGGATGTACTAAAAAAATTTTTTTAGATCGAGGATGTACTAAAAAAATTTTTTTTAAATCGAGGATGTACTAAAAAAATTTTTTTAAATCGAGGATGTACTAAAAAAATTTTTTTTAAATCGAGGATGTACTAAAAAAATTTTTTTAGATCGAGGATGTACTAAAAAAAATTTTTTTCATATCAAGGATGTACTAAAACAATTTTTTTTGATCTAGGCTGTACTAAAAAATTTTTTTTTAGATCGAGGATGTACTAAAAAAATTTTTTTAGATCGAGGATGTACTAAAAAAATTTTTTTAAATCGAGGATGTACTAAAAAAATTTTTTTAAATCGAGGATGTACTAAAAAAATTTTTTTTAAATCGAGGATGTACTAAAAAAATTTTTTTAGATCGAGGATGTACTAAAAAAATTTTTTTTAGATCGAGGATGTACTAAAAAAATTTTTTTAGATCGAGGATGTACTAAAAAAATTTTTTTTAAATCGAGGATGTACTAAAAAAATTTTTTTAGATCGAGGATGTACTAAAAAAATTTTTTTTAGGTCGAGGATGTACTAAAAAATTTTTTTTAGATCGAGGATGTACTAAAAAAATTTTTTTAGATCGAGGATGTACTAAAAATATTTTTTTTAAATCGAGGATGTACTAAAAAAATTTTTTTAGATCGAGGATGTACTAAAAAAATTTTTTTAGATCGAGGATGTACTAAAAAAATTTTTTTTAGGACGAGGATGTACTAAAAAAATTTTTTTAGATCGAGGATGTACTAAAAAAATTTTTTTAGATCGAGGATGTACTAAAAAAATTTTTTTTAAATCGAGGATGTACTAAAAAAATTTTTTTAAATCGAGGATGTACTAAAAAATTTTTTTTTAAATCGAGGATGTACTAAAAAAATTTTTTTAGATCGAGGATGTACTAATAAAATTTTTTTTAAATCGAGGATGTACTAAAAAAATTTTTTTAGATCGAGGATGTACTAAAAAAATTTGTTTTAGGTCGAGGATGTACTAAAAAAATTTTTTTAGATCGAGGATGTACTAAAAAAATTTTTTTAGATCGAGGATGTACTAAAAAAATTTTTTTTAAATCGAGGCTGTACTAAAAAAATTTTTTTAAATCGAGGATGTACTAAAAAAATTTTTTTTAAATCGAGGATGTACTAAAAAAATTTTTTTAGATCGAGGATGTACTAAAAAAATTTTTTTTAAATCGAGGATGTACTAAAAAAATTTTTTTAGATCGAGGATGTACTATAAAAATTTTTTTTAGGTCGAGGATGTACTAAAAAAATTTTTTTAGATCGAGGATGTACTAAAAAAATTTTTTTAGATCGAGGATGTACTAAAAAAATTTTTTTTAAACCGAGGATGTACTAAAAAAATTTTTTTAAATCGAGGATGTACTAAAAAATTTTTTTTAAATCGAGGATGTACTAAAAAATTTTTTTAGATCGAGGATGTACTAAAAAAATTTTTTTTAAATCGAGGATGTACTAAAAAAATTTTTTTAGATCGAGGATGTACTAAAAAAATTTTTTTTAAATCGAGGATGTACTAAAAAAATTTTTTTAGATCGAGGATGTACTAAAAAATTTTTTTTTAAATCGAGGATGTACTAAAAAATTTTTTTTAGATCGAGGATGTACTAAAAAAAATTTTTTCATATCAAGGATGTACTAAAAAAATTTTTTTTAGATCGAGGATGTACTAAAAAAATTTTTTTAAATCGAGGATGTACTAAAAAAATTTTTTTTAAATCGAGGATGTACTAAAAAAATTTTTTTAGATCGAGGATGTACTAAAAAAATTTTTTTTAGATCGAGGACGTACTAACAAAATTTTTTTAGATCGAGGATGTACTAAAAAAATTTTTTTTAGGTCGAGGATGTACTTAAAAACTTTTTTTTGATCTAGGATGTACTAAAAACAGTTTTTTTAGATCGAGGATGTACTAAAAAAAAAATTTTTTTTAAATCGAGGATGTACTAAAAAAATTTTTTTAGATCGAGGATGTACTAAAAAAATTTTTTTTAGGTCGAGGATGTACTAAAAAAATTTTTTTAGATCGAGGATGTACTAAAAAAAATTTTTTAGATCGAGGATGTACTAAAAAAATTTTTTGTTGATCGAGGATGTACTAAAAAATTTTTTTTTAGATCGAGGATGTACTAAAAAATTTTTTTAGATCGAGGATGTACTAAAAAAATTTTTTTTGATCGAGGATGTACTAAAATAATTTTTTCATATCAAGGATGTACTAAAAAAATTTTTTTCATATCAAGGATGTACTAAAAAAATTTTTTTTAGATCGAGGATGTACTAAAAAAATTTTTTTAGATCGAGGATGTACTAAAAAAAATTTTTTAGATCGAGGATGTACTAAAAAAATTTTTTTTAGATCGAGGATGTACTAAAAAAATTTTTTTCATATCAAGGATGTACTAAAAAAATTTTTTTTAGATCGAGGATGTACTAAAAAAATTTTTTTTAGATCGAGGATGTACTAAAAAATTTTTTTAGATCGAGGATGTACTAAAAAAATTTTTTTTAGATCGAGGATGTACTAAAAAAATTTTTTTAGATGGAGGATGTACTAAAAAAAATTTTTTTGATCGAGGATGTACTAAAAAAATTTTTTTAGATCGAAGATGTACTAAAAAAATTTTTTCATATAAAGGATGTACTAAAAAAATTTTTTCGTATTAAGGATGTACTAAAAAAATTTTTTTTAGATCGAGGATGTGCTAAAAAAATTTTTTTAGATCGAGGATGTACTAAAAAAATTTTTTTAGATCGAGGATGTACTAAAAAAATTTTTTTTAGATCGAGGATGTACTAAAACATTTTTTTAGATCGAGGATGTACTAAAAAAATTTTTTTCTTATCAAGGATGTACTAAAAAAATTTTTTTAGATCGAGGATGTACTAAAACAATTTTTTTCACATCAAGGATGTACTAAAAAAATTTTTTTTAGATCGAGGATGTACTAAAAAAAATTTTTTGATCGAGGATGTACTAAAAAAATTTTTTTTAGATCGAGGATGTCCAAAAAAAATTTTTTTAGATCGAGGATGTACTAAAAAAAATTTTTTCATATCAAGAATGTACTAAAAAAATTTTTTTTAGATCGAGGATGTACTAAAAAAATTTTTTTTGATCGAGGATGTACTAAAAAAATTTTTTAGATCGAGGATGTACTAACAAAATTTTTTTTAGATCGAGGATGTACTAAAAAAATTTTTTTTAGATCGAGGATGTACTAAAAAAGTTTTTTCATATCAAGGATGTACTAAAAAATTTTTTTTTGATCGAGGATGTACTAAAAAAATTTTTTTTGATCGAGGATGTACTAAAAAAATTTTTTTTGATCGAGGATGTACTAAAAAAATTTTTTTTGATCGAGGATGTACTAAAAAAATTTTATTTAGATCGAGGATGTACTAAAAAAATTTTTTTAGATCGAGGATGTACTAAAAAAATTTTTTTCATATCAAGGATGTACTAAAAAATTTTTTTTAGATCGAGGATGTACTAAAAAAAATTTTTTTGATCGAGGATGTACTAAAAAAATTTTTTTTAGATCGAGGATGTACTAAAAAAATTTTTTTTGATCGAGGATGTACTGAGAAAATTTTTTTCATATCAAGGATGTACTAAAAAAATTTTTTTTAGATCGAGGATGTACTAAAAATTTTTTTTAGATCGAGGATGTACTAAAAAAATTGTTTTCATATCAAGGATGTACTAAAAAAATTTTTTTTAGATCGAGGATGGACTAAAAAAATTTTTTTTGATCTAGGATGTACTAAAAAAATTTTTTTTAGATCGAGGATGTACTAAAAAAATTTTTTTAGATCGAGGATGTACTAAAAAAAATTTTTTCATATCAAGGATGTACTAAAAAATTTTTTTTTTAGATCGAGGATGTACTAAAAAATTTTTATTTAGATCGAGGATGTACTAAAAAAATTTTTTTTGATCGAGGATGTACTGAGAAAATTTTTTTCATATCAAGGATGTACTAAAAAAATTTTTTTTAGATCGAGGATGTACTTAAAAATTTTTTTTAGATCGAGGATGTACTAAAAAAAATTTTTCATATCAAGGATGTACTAAAAAAATTTTTTTAGATCGAGGATGTACTAAAAAAATTTTTTTTGATCGAGGATGTACTAAAAAAATTTTTTTAGATCGAGGATGTACTAAAAAAAATTTTTTCATATCAAGGATGTACTAAAAAAATTTTTTTTAGATCGAGGATGTACTAAAAAAATTTTTTTTAGATCGAGGATGTACTAAAAAAATTGTTTTTGATCGAGGATGTACTAAAAAAATTTTTTTTGGATCGAGGATGTACTATAACAATTTTTTTAGATCGAGGATGTACTAAAAAAATTTTTTTAGATCGAGGATGTACTAAAAAAATTTTTTTAGATCGAGGATGTACTAAAAAAATTTTTTTAGATCGAGGATGTACTAAAAAAATTTTTTAGATCGAGGATGTACTAAAAAAATTTTTTTAGATCGAGGATGTACTAAAAAAATTTTTTTCATATCAAGGATGTACTAAAAAAAATTTTTTAGATCGAGGATGTACTAAAAAAATTTTTTTTAGATCGAGGATGTACTAAAAATTTTTTTTAGATCGAGGATGTACTAAAAAAATTTTTTTTCAGATCAAGGATGTACTAAAAAAATTTTTTTTAAATCGAGGATGTACTAAAAAAATTTTTTTCAGATCGAGGATGTACTAAAAAAATTTTTTTAGATCGAGGATGTACTAAAAAAATTTTTTTAGATCGAGGATGTACTAAAAAAATTTTTTTCATATCAAGGATGTACTAAAAAAATTTTTTTTAGATCGAGGATGTACTAAAAAAATTTTTTTTAGATCGAGGATGTACTAAAAAAATATTTTTTAGATCGAGGATGTACTAAAAAATTTTTTTAGATCGAGGATGTACCAAAAAAAATTTTTTTCGATCGAGGATGTACTAAAAAAATTTTTTTTGATCTAGGATGTACTGAAAAAATTTTTTTTAGATCGAGGATGTACTAAAAAAAATTTTCTAGATCGAAGATGTACTAAAAAAATTTTTTTTAGATCGTGGATGTACTAAAAAAAAATTTTTTAGATCGAGGATGTACTAAAAAAATTTTTTCAGATCAAGGATGAACTAAAAAATTTTTTTTGATCGAGGATGTACTAAAAAAATTTTTTTTAGATCGAGGATGTACTAAAAAAATTATTTTTGATCGAGGATGTACTAAAAAAATTTTTTTTGATCGAGGATGTACTAAAAAAATTTTTTTTAGATCGAGGATGTACTAGAAAAATTTTTTTTAGATCAAGGATGTACTAAAAAAATTTTTTTTAGATCGGAGATGTACTAAAAAAATTTTTTTTAGATCGAGGATGTACTAAGAAAATTTTTTTAGATCGAGGATGTACTAAAAAAATTTTTTTCATATCAAGGATGTACTAAAAAAATTTTTTTTAGATCGAGGATGTACTAAAAAAATTTTTTTAGATCGAGGATGTACTAGAAAAATTTTTTTTAGATCAAGGATGTACTAAAAAAATTTTTTTTAGATCGGAGATGTACTAAAAAAATTTTTTTTAGATCGAGGATGTACTAAGAAAATTTTTTTAGATCGAGGATGTACTAAAAAAATTTTTTTCATATCAAGGATGTACTAAAAAAATTTTTTTTAGATCGAGGATGTACTAAAAAAATTTTTTTTGATCGAGGATGTACTAAAAAAATTTTTTTTAGATCGAGGATGTACTAAACAAATTTTTTTAGATCGAGGATGTACTAAAAAATTTTTTTTAGATCGAGGATGTACTAGAAAAATTTTTTTTAGATCAAGGATGTACTAAAAAAATTTTTTTTAGATCGGAGATGTACTAAAAAAATTTTTTTTAGATCGAGGATGTACTAAGAAAATTTTTTTAGATCGAGGATGTACTAAAAAAATTTTTTTCATATCAAGGATGTACTAAAAAAATTTTTTTTGGATCGAGGATGTACTAAAAAAATTTTTTTAGATCGAGGACGATCCGAAAAATTTTTTCCGCTCCTGGTGATATTGTTCCATTCTTCACTCTACGCCCTAAGAAGTTTACTTCCCGTGGCATGAATTGGCACTTTTTCCACTTTATCGCTGGGCCGTATTCTGCAGCTGTTCTTAACACTGATGCCGTTTTCGATAAACACTCTACTGGCGTTGAACCGTGGATGACGTGGATATCATCCATATACAAATCTAGCACGTTGCACGTGCATTCATATCGCGAAAGACATAGTTCACGTAACGAATAAAGACCGCCGGTGAATTACGCAGCCCGACAGGTGCTCGGTTGAATGCGTACAAACCACGTTTCGTCGCGAACGCCGTATACTTCTTACTCGTTTCCCTGCACGGGGACATGAGAAAAAAAAACCGTTTTCCATGTACCATAACCATGAGAACCATTGCGCCTTTTGAAGTTTTTGTACTACTTCGTCGATAACCGGTGCAGGGAATCCGTCTTTCAAAATCATGGAAGTAAGTTTCCGATAATCGCTGCAAACTCGGTTGGTTCCGTCTTTCTTCTTAACCACCACAACACGGCTAGCATATGCTGATGTCGAATGGCCTAACAATGCCTTTCTTCAACCATTCGTCTACCTCTGATCATCCACTGCTTTGGATTCCGAAAACCTTGGTCGGCTTGGTGGATGTCGGAAAGGCATTATCTCCAACGTGACTGGACACGACTCTTGTTGAAAACCAACCTGACCCTGTTTTGGTTGAACTCGCGTTCGAGCGCGTTGCGATACTTCTCCGAAACTGCTGTTAGTTGATCACTTTCCACTTGGAACACATGCCGCGAGCAGCGTATCCTCCACGTTGTTTATGTTCTTTCTCCACATGCCGAGGTGTTAGGCCTTACACCATACTTTTTGTTACCACCGCGTCGAACAATACACCAGGGATGCTCTACCCACAATGCATTCGTACCGTCTGGCACAATAAAAAACTACTGGCACTGACCGGATAGGTGTGGTCATTTATCGACACATCCACAGAAGCACTACCCTCGGCACGGGTGTAGTTCAATAGCGATGTTCGTTGGTTCCTCTGCGTCTACGACTAAATGCGAAAGGACTCTTGCCACAAGCCTCGCTTTTTGTGCACTCGCTTGCCTTTTGCCCAAAGCTACCACATTCAAAGCACTTTATTTGTTTAACTTTGCACTCTCGGGCACTTCGTGTCCAATTTTTGCCACAACCGTAACACTTGCGCACGCCACCTATCTGCGTGTGTTCCTGCTGTCCACCACGCCTTTTAACTATTTTTTTCCATTTTCTCCCTCGTTCGAGGAACAATATAGCGTCGCAATCTCGGCATTGCTTGCTATTCGCTGCATTTCGTACACATATTCTAATGCGGATTCGCTTATGCCTTCTTTTGCCGCGTAACGAGCCGCCGATGTGCGTCGCTCGCGCGGATAAAAAGGGCCCAAACACTTGAATCAATGCAATGCTCGCAGGGCAGCATATGATGACGCAACGCCTTTTAGAGTCAGTATAAAAACTTCGGGCTACTCTAGCAAACTCCCTCGCATTCATGGCACCAAGCTTTGATATCGCGAGTTACGTCCTCGCCGTATGCTTCGATCGAAACCTTCACATCACGAAACGCGTAACGTTGCATGGGTTTTAGCTCTATTTGGTGCGGATTTTGGCTCAACAGCAGACAGAGAAGCCTCCAGCATCGTGAAAACCAGTCACACCTGTCACATCGTTGTCGAACTGTTCGCTAGCTTGCGCCTCGATCAAGCGCGCCGTCAAATGCTCCTTTCGCACTAATCCTGGGCGCGTAAATTCTTCCACTAATCTTTCCATTGCCACTTTTGACTGCTTAGCACACAGCTCAGAACATACACAGATTGAATCTATTCGGTCTTCGCTCGATGTTTATTTTTCCAGAGGTTGACAACGACAACGACTGCTCTTACCCGCTGATCGCTGCCTTTATAGCCTACGGGTGACACTCTCACCTTTTCACATACATTCAGTGAGCAAGTTCGTTAGCAAAGGCCCCGAGAGGGCCAAGTTGGTATCTCGGGAAGCGTACGAATAACTGTCAAAAGTGAAGTCAGGTTTTTTTTTTTATTGTCACCGCACTCGACGACTTCTCGGACAACTCCCTCTTCTTCAGACGCTGCTCACCTACACATGCCATCGATCGGGTGGAGCTACGCCACCGTGGGCACTCCCATACAAATATCGGGATAAAAGGCTGGCGAGATTATTTACCAAATAATTTGTTTTTAAATGTACAAGTTTACACTACTGCAAACGAAAGCTGATCTGTTTTTGCTAATTGTAGCACTTTTTCATACTAAAAATCCTTAAAAAAGTGTTTTCATGCATAGTAACGCCTGTATGTATGCAACTGCGAAACGTTTGCTGATGTAAAAAAAGATGTTACAGGGTACTTATGAGCACGTTTCACGAAGAAATAGTTTCAAAGCAATCAACCTAATATTATTTTTGATGAATTGATAGCATTATTTGATGGTTGGAAAGTTTGCTGAATATTCAGTCAAAAAATACATAACAAAGGAAAATTTAAGTGCAATTAAAACTGTTTGTCAAAAATGCTAATAACATTAAAAAAAATAAACATAATATAGTATCAATATAAAAAAATATGAACAGTAAGATGACTATCGAAAACCCGTTGGTTGTAGTCGATTGCACAAAAGATTCAAATCTTATAAATAAAAATGAATGTTTGTATGTATATATATATATATATATGTGCCTATGCGCGCGCTTCAATGGGGTTTCCACTGAACCGATTTGCATCAAACTTGGTACATAGGTGCATAATGGTCTCGGATTTAGGCGTTTGATTTTAGTTTTTTTTTAGAGCCCCCCAAAAGGGGGGCTCCCATACAACCCCAATTCGCGAATATTCATTTAAAAATACAAATGATGCCCGATTAAGCTGAAATTTGGTACATAAATGTTTCATTACTTTAAACGAATACTGGCAAAATTTCAGCCTCCTCAATGAAGAACAAAGGGGGGCTCCCATACAACCCCCCCTTCCAAAAAGTGATTATTATTCGCTTAAAATTATAGTCGTAGCCCGATTTTGTTGAAATTTGGTGCATAAACGTTTCATTACTAAAAACTAATACTCGCAAAATTTGAGCCATTTCAATGGGGAACAAAGGGGGGGGTCCCATGCAAACCCCCCCTTCAAAAAATGAATATTATCCGCTTAAAATTATAAATGACGCCCGATTTGGCTGAAATTTGGTACATAGATGTTTTATTACTTCAAACAAATACTGGCAAGATTTCAGCCTCCTCAATGAAGAAAAAAGGGGGGCTCCCATATAAACCACCTCTACCCCCCCCCCCCCCCCCCCATCTAACAAATCTATATCACTAAATCACTAAATCTAAATCACTGAACCGATTTGCACCAAACTTGGTACATAGGTGCATATTGGTCTCGGATTTGGGCGTTTGATTTTTTTTTAGAGCCCCCCAGAAGGGGGGCTCCCATACAACCCCAATTCGCGAATATTCATTTAAAAATACAAATGATGCCCGATTTAGCTAAAATTTGGTGCATAAACGTTTCATTACTAAAAATCAATACTCGCAAAATTTGAGCCATCTCAATGGGGAACAAAGGGGGGCTCCCATACAAACCCCCCCTACTAAAAATGAATATTATCCGCTTAAAATTTTATATGACGCCTGATTTGGCTGAAATTTGGTACATAGATGTTTCATTGCTTCAAACAAATACTGAAAAAATTGGAGCCTCCTCAATGAAGAACAAAGGGGGGCTCCCATACAACCCCCCCCCCAAAAAGTGAATATTATCCGTTAAAATTATAGGCGTTGCCCGATTTTGCTGAAACTTGATGCATAAACGTTTGATTACTAAACAGTTATACTCGCGAAATTTGAGCCATCTCAATGAGGAACAAAGGGTGGCTCCCATACAATCTCCCCCTATAAAAAATGAATATTATCCGCTTAAAATTATAAATGGCGCCCGATTTGGCTGAAATTTGGTACATAGATGTTATATTAGCTTAAATCAACCCCGGCAAAATTTCAGCCTCTTCAATGAAGAACAAAGGGGGGCTGTCATACAACCCCCCCCCCACCCCCACCCCGTTTAACAAATCATAAAATATCACTTTGAAGTACATATGTCGTCGAAATCAACTATAATTTTATCACTTAATACAAAGACTTTCTAAATTTCAGTTCTACAAGCGGATAACCAAATGGTTGTCCCTCTCCCTCTACCAAATACATAAAAAATATTGAAAAATACACATGGCATCCAATTCGATTGATACACGCTACAAATGCTTCTTCCTATTCATAACGCGACGAAGATTTATTTACGCCAGTGGGAAACAAAGGGAGGTTTCCAAAGAACCTCCTGTCTGTATTACCAAGAAAATAATTCCGTCATAGCAATAAAGCTTGGTCCGGATGATTTTAGGTGAGGATGATTCTGTTTACACAAAATTTTAAAAACAAGAGCTCCCATACGAGCTCTTCCTATTAGAGTATTGGAAGATATGGTCAAGCATGGCAATCATGTCCGATTTAAATGAAATGAGGCAAATTCATAAAAATGTCAATATTTACTGGAAAATTAGAATGGGACGTTGCAGCTCTCCCGGTTGGAGACACATTCGTGGAAGGGCATACAATCCCTGCTCGGAATATTGAAAAAAAATGCCCAAAATAACAAATATCGTCAAATTTAACAACAACTTTTCATGTACGCCTTAACACAGTCTATACAACAAGTTATAAAATATTATATTCTGCTATGCGGAAATGGGTGGATGGAAATCTAATTTATTGTTATGTTCAAATATCGCTCAATGATAAAAATGGTTTTTTGTTTATTCTTTTTTACAAGTGACTTTTACATTATGGTCGGGAAAGGAATTTCCATTATCAGAATAAAAGAAATTAACAAAAATGTAAAGTCGTCAACAAACAGTCCAGTTTCCTGCAACTTTTCTCTCTTCAAAAATTTATTTAGACACTAAACTGGGCTTAGAAAGTCAACTCATTTTCTTCTCATGCATGTTTACATTTAAAAGTGTACAATATTTTGCAACACATAGCGCTATGCCGTTATTCAGTAAGATTCAGTTTTTAATTGTGTTGAGTAGCGTTGGAAATGTGGTTGGTGTAATAAATTTAAATATCGATTTCAGAGCGTAATGCTTACAAACATGAAATGAAGTTTTGAAAGAGAACAGCAATACAGATCAAATATAAAGGAAAATGGAACACTGTTTCCAGGTAGCTTCAGTGACAAAATAAGAATAAGTGTTAGAAAAGTAGAAAGATTTTGAACGTCATACATGCTCAGGATGGAACAACATGCTACATTTCCTTATTGCTATGTAAATAAATTTATGTGACGGATCCAAGACAAATGATACTGTATAAAAAAGTATTTCCGAAAGAATTAAAGAGGAAAACACAAGGCATAAAAAATATGTTTTACTAATTTGATGACGTGCAAAATGCGAAAGATTATGAAGCGAAATGGAAGTTGTGAAACAACAAGAGAAGAAAAGATTTTATAAAAAAAATCCTTTTCTTGAAAAAAATCCTTTTCTTCATAGCTAAGATGGTTAAAAGGCTCGATTTGTTATAAAACAGTGAACGATATTTTGAAAAAGCCAGGTACAACCAATTGGAAGGGATATGCCTAGAGGACCAGCGAGAGATGAATTGATTGAAATAGAAAACCTTCAAAGACGAAGCTAGGAATAACGTTTATAGAATGAATACAACTAAATAAGAAAAAAAATAAAATGCACATCAAAAATTGAATTACCCAAGCATACGTAAAAATGCCCCTTTATTTTTCCTCAAACTACGTCGACCCGAATGAAATCGGGTTTATCAGCTAGTATGAAATAATACTTTAATTTTTTTGTTGAATTTTTTCCCTTTTTTTTTGGAAACTACGATTGAGAGTATGAAAAAAGGTAAAAAACTCATAAGTAAGTAACTATTCTATATTATATTATTCGCTAACGAATCGAGTTAAATGTGAATCAGGTTCGAAACTTATGTTTAAATTATCTAGCGTTATCAATACTTCATCGTAGCCTTCTATTATATCTGCTCCGTTTGAGGAGCTATCACGTGTTTGTGATGATATTGTTCGTTTCAGGTGAATTTACGTGAATTTTCATTGCACTTTTCATTATTGCTATTTGCGTTAGTAGTATTACATACAAAAAAAAACGTGTTTACTTCATCTGGATGTGTTTGCTAGTTTAGTAACAGCCTGCATACGTTTGCCAAGTGAAATTTGAACTTATATAAGGGTCCGAAGAATAAAGCCCTTGCATGAAAACATCGCTCATGTTAAGCATTCTTGAGCTCTTCCTAGCATACGGAGATCTCTACGGTCTTTCCTAAATATTTTGTGCCTTATTATTTTATGAGCCAAAACTTTGTGGACCGTGTGGCAGGCATTTTATACCGATGATACTTTTGTAAAAATAAATCATAAGTATCAATGCAGTACAAACTGATTGGTTTGGGATTAATTGGCTCTGAACAACTGATCGCTATCAAAATATGCTTAAATCTTTTAACAAGTTCTACTTTCAATGCCCAAAATATTACTAAACAAAGTAACATTTGAAAAAATCAACTCGTCGACAAGTATTGCCAGTTGTACCGTTACCACCCGTAGGTCTTGGCTCGTCAACTTTAACCCCAAATTCATTGTACAGTTTTTCGATCCATATAAAATTTTGTGACTTTCCACTTTTTTTGAAATCAAGTCTGTACGAGGTATGTAACAGACATTCGAAAAAATCGTATCCAACAATGCAAAGGAGAAACTCCAAATTACCGGGGGTTTCTTCTTTTGCTAAAAACCCATTTTTCAATCGACTTATACTATGCATTTCATTAGGCGTTACACCACAAATGCAACAATTTTGCACGGAAAGCGTATTTCTTACATAAACCAACACTTTTCCATCAATCATACTCACATAAAAACTAAATCTAACATAAATATGCTTAGTATCATCCAAATCTTTTTTTTAATGGCACTAAAGAAGACACATTTCTGATTCGATTTCCTGTATCGATTGCAAAACTTTTTCTTTTGTCTCTTTTGCAAACTCGATCAGAATTCGTCAACAAAACCATGGTACTCTGAGACAAAAGATTCAACCAAACCAAAACCATTTTTTGTTCGTTTGTGCGAGAAAAAAGACGAATAGGAGTCAATGCCGTGGCAAGTAAATCGGAATCAGACAAATCTGCTCCATTAAAATCTCGATATTGTTGATGGTATTGACCATGTCCACTAGATCCATCTGTACCCCATGAGCAAAGCAGTACAAGCTCTAAAGAAGTGTAACAATTTTCATTCATATAATTCAACATATGAACGTTCTGCATCTTAGTAATTCTAGCGGATGTGTGATTTTAGAAGAGCTTGAAGCTGAACCTTAGCCTTTTTTTTCACTAATAGTTACATTTGCTTCTTTTGCTGCACATTGTTACTTCAGTTTCGTAATTTATGGCTAAGAGGGAAATTGTTTTCTCGATACCTTATAAATGTCTATGTATTGAGATTTGGAGAATCCGTTATCGATGAAACAAGCAAGACCTTCCCTCAGGAGACACTAAACTATTCCCAGCATGTTGAGACATATAACGGCTCCGGATTTTGCAACACTTGATCAATAGAATGCAACAGCTTAATGTTTTTCTCCTTATATGCTAATAACCGCACATACTATAATTGTTCTTCAATATTTTCACTATTCAGTCACTGTGTCTTTCTCTGCTAACACTTCTACGTTTGTTTCTTATACATAACTTCGCTGAATTTCGTTTTTGGGCGCCCTAAACACTTTAACTTCAAATTTTGCCTTATATCTTTTGATATTTCGCACTCGCCGCTTGCATTGAATTTCCAGATTTTTCACCTTCACTGTCACTTTCTTCATTGCACTTGAAATAATTTTCACATGACTCTCAATATATTCAACAGCCCGTTTTATGTTCTAACTAGAATTGTTTTTGTACTTAAAGTTTTGAATGATATCACCCTTTTTTCGAAGGAACCCATCGTAACACTTCAAATGCTTCGAACGAATTATGAAAATATCGCAAAATATTATGCTAAACTGACCACAAAAAGCAAAAAAACCTAAGATCACGTCGAAAATATCTACCTTTACGAAACTGTTTGCCCGGTTCAACGCACGCATTAGTTGCGGTAAATACTGATAAAACAAAAAAAGGTAAACGTGCCCGGTGTAATTAAATTTGCTAGCCTGTACAATCCTGGAAAAGGTGAAATTTCGCACAAGGCAATTACGTACATGTTTTGTCATTTCAAAATTGTCGTTTCCATTCAAATGTGTAAGACCAATTCATTTTTGTTGAAATTGGGACGTAAAAAGAGTTTGAACGGATATGGAATATCTTTATGATGAATAAAACGCCTTCTTAAAACAAAACAGACTTCAAGAGACTCTACTTAACCACACTCACGGGTAACGAAAAGGGATTTACCATATGTTACCGGTAATATCAACGGTTGTTTTTTGAATAGTTGCAACTTGTTGCTATCTTTGCAATTCAACATCGCAAATCAGCAATGTAAAACAACTCATATCAATCTAACACAAAACTAAACGGTGTAATGATTGAATGAATTTTATCAAGAAGGTCCCCATTCTAAGTAACTTTGCTTAAATTACCGTCACAAGTTTCATTCCTTATGTCACAACACCATAACCTCAAAAACGGGTGGTTTTGGTTGTTGAACCACGTTACAGGGCTCAGAAAAAATGAATTATCTTGTGGTGTGGCACATAGTGGCAGCAGATTTTGTATTGAACTGAAAGATAAGCTATTGTACCTGACAACCTGTACAATGTTTTAGCTTGAAGACTTTTGAAGCTTTATAAAAAAAATCGTCTTTTATGAAAAAAAAAAATCATGATTTTACATGGGTTTTTTCATACTTTCACAGTTTTTTTTATTATTTAAATCTCAGAAACATTGAAAACATTTAATTTTACAGCAATAACAGTAAAAATTTTTTTCATATCAAGGATGTACTAAATAAATTTTTTTTGATCGAGGATGTACTAAAAAAATTTATTTCATATCAAGGATGTACTAAAAAAAATTTTTTTAGATCGAGGATGTACTAAAAAATTTTTTTTTAGATCGTGGGTGTACTAAAAAAATTTTTTTAGATCGAGGATGTACTAAAAAAATTTTTTTTAGATCGAGGATGTACTAAAAAAATTTTTTTAGATCGAGGATGTACTAAAAAATTTTTTTTTTAAATCGAGGATGTACTAAAAAAATTTTTTTAGATCGAGGATGTAATAAAAAAATTTTTTTAGATCGAGGATGTACTAAAAAAATTTTTTTGATCGAGGATGTACTAAAAAAATTTTTTTAATATCAAGGATGTACTAAAAAAATTTTTTTTAGATCGAGGATGTACCTAAAAACCTTTTTTTAGATCGAGGATGTACTAAAAAAATTTTTTTAGCTCGAGGATGTACTAAAAAAATGTTTTTTAGATCGAGGATGAACTAAAAAAATTTTTTTAGATCGAGGATGTACTTAAAAAAATTTTTTTCATATCAAGGATGTACTAAAAAAATTTTTTTTAGATCGAGGATGTACTAAAAAATTTTTTTTTAGATCGAGGATGTACTTAAAAAAATTTTTTTCATATCAAGGATGTACTAAAAAAATTTTTTTTAGATCGAGGATGTACTAAAAAAATTTTTTTCATATCAAGGATGTGCTAAAAAAATTTTTTTAGATCGAGGATGTACTAAAAAAATTTTTTTAGATCGAGGATGTACTAAAAACATTTTTTTTGATCGAGGATGTACTAAAAAAATTTTTTTAGATCGAGGATGTACTAAAAAATTTTTTTTCATATCAAGGATGTAGTAAAAAATTTTTTTTAGATCGAGGATGTACTAAAAAAATTTTTTTTGATCGAGGATGTACTAAAAAAATTTTTTTAGATCGAGGATGTACTATAAAAATTTTTTTTAGGTCGAGGATGTACTAAAAAAATTTTTTTTTTGATCGAGGATGTACTAAAAAATTTTTTTTAGATCGAGGATGTACTAAAAAATTTTTTTTTGATCGAGGATGTACTAAAAAAATTATTTTCATATCAAGGATGTACTAAAAAATTTTTTTTTGGATCGAGGATGTACTAAAAAAATTTTTTTTTGATCGAGGATGTACTAAAAAAATTTTTTTAGATCGAGGATGTACTAAAAAAATTTTTTTAGATCGAGGATGTACTAAAAAAATTTTTTTACATCGAGGATGTACTAAAAAAAATTTTTCATATCAAGGATGTACTAAAAAAATTTTTTTTGATCGAGGATGTACTAAAAAATTTTTTTTTGGTCGAGGATGTACTAAAAAAATTTTTTTCATATCAAGGTTGTACTAAAAAAATTTTTTTTAGATCGAGGATGTACTAAAAAAATTTTTTTTTGATCGATGATGTATCAAAAAAATTTTTTTAGATCGAGGATGTACTAAAAAAATTTTTTTAGATCGAGGATGTACTAAAAAAAATTTTTTTAGATCGAGGATGTACTAAAAAATTTTTTTTAGATCGAGGATGTACTAAAAAATTTTTTTTTGATCGAGGATGTACTAAAAAAATTATTTTCATATCAAGGATGTACTAAAAAATTTTTTTTTGGATCGAGGATGTACTAAAAAAATTTTTTTTTGATCGAGGATGTACTAAAAAAATTTTTTTAGATCGAGGATGTACTAAAAAAATTTTTTTAGATCGAGGATGTACTAAAAAAATTTTTTTACATCGAGGATGTACTAAAAAAAATTTTTCATATCAAGGATGTACTAAAAAAATTTTTTTTGATCGAGGATGTACTAAAAAATTTTTTTAGATCGAGGATGTACTAAAAAAAATTTTTTCATATCAAGGATGTACTAAAAAATTTTTTTTTAGATCGAGGATGTACTAAAAAAATTTTTTTAGATCGAGGATGTACTAAAAAATTTTTTTTTACATCGAGGATGTACTAAAAAAATTTTTTTGATCGAGGATGTACTAAAAAAATTTTTTTTAGATCGAGGATGTACTAAAAAAATTTTTTTAGATCGAGGATGTACTAAAAAATTTTTTTTAGATCGAGGATGTACTAAAAAATTTTTTTTTAGATCGAGGATGTACTAAAAAAATTTTTTTTGATCGAGGATGTACTAAAAAAATTTTTTTCATATCAAGGATGTGCTAAAAAATTTTTTTTAGATCGAGGATGTACTAAAAAAATTTTTTCATATCAAGGATGTATTAAAAAAATTTTTTTTAGATCGAGGATGTACTAAAAAAATTTTTTTTGATCGAGGATGTACTAAAAAAATTTTTTTCATATCAAGGATGTACTAAAAAATTTTTTTTAGATCGAGGATGTACTAAAAAAATTTTTTTCATATCAAGGATGTACTAAAAAAATTTTTTTTAGATCGAGGATGTACTAAAAAAATTTTTTTTGATCGAGGATGTACTAAAAAAATTTTTTTCATATCGAGGATGTACTAAAAAAAATTTTTTTAGATCGAGGATGTACTAAAAAAATTTTTTTTGATCGAGGATGTACTTAAAAATTTTTTTTAGATCGAGGATGTACTAAAAAAAATTTTTTTACATCGAGGATGTACTAAAAAATTTTTTTTTATCGAGGATGAACTAAAAAAATTTTTTTCATATCAAGGATGTACTAAACAAATTTTTTTTAGATCGAGGATGTACTAAAAAAATTTTTTTTGATCGAAGATGTACTAAAAAATTTTTTTTTAGATCGAGGATGTACTAAAAAAATTTTTTTAGATCGAGGATGTACTAAAAAATTTTTTTTTAGATCGAGGATGTACTAAAAAAATTTTTTTTGATCGAGGATGTACTAAAAAAATTTTTTTCATATCAAGGATGTACTAAAAAAATTTTTTTTAGATCGAGGATGTACTAAAAAAATTTTTATAGATCGAGGATGTACTAAAAAAAATTTTTTCATATCAAGGATGTACTAAAAAATTTTTTTTTAGATCGAGGATGTACTAAAAAAATTTTTTTAGATCGAGGATGTACTAAAAAAATTTTTTTCATATCAAGGATGTACTAAAAAATTTTTTTTAGATCGAGGATGTACTAAAAAAATTTTTTCATATCAAGGATGTATTAAAAAAATTTTTTTTAGATCGAGGATGTACTAAAAAAATTTTTTTTGATCGAGGATGTACTAAAAAAAAATTTTTTACATCGAGGATGTACTAAAAAATTTTTTTTTTATCGAGGATGTACTAAAAAAATTTTTTTCATATCAAGGATGTACTAAAAAAATTTTTTTTAGATCGAGGATGTACTAAAAAAATTTTTTTAGATCGAGGATGTACTAAAAAAATTTTTTTAGATCGAGGATGTACTAAAAAATTTTTTTTTAGATCGAGGATGTACTGAAAAAATTTTTTTTGATCGAGGATGTACTAAAAAAATTTTTTTCATATCAAGGATGTACTAAAAAATTTTTTTTAGATCGAGGATGTACTAAAAAAATTTTTTCATATCAAGGATGTATTAAAAAAATTTTTTTTAGATCGAGGATGTACTAAAAAAATTTTTTTTGATCGAGGATGTACTAAAAAAATTTTTTTCATATCAAGGATGTACTAAAAAATTTTTTTTAGATCGAGGATGTACTAAAAAAATTTTTTCATATCAAGGATGTATTAAAAAAATTTTTTTTAGATCGAGGATGTACTAAAAAAATTTTTTTAGATCGAGGATGTACTAAAAAAAATTTGTTTACATCGAGGATGTACTAAAAAATTTTTTTTTAGATCGAGGATGTACTAAAAAAATTTTTTTAGATCGAGGATGTACTAATAAAAATTTTTTTAGATCGAGGATGTACTATAAAATTTTTTTTTAGATCGAGGATGTACTAAAAAAATTTTTTTTGATCGAGGATGTACTAAAAAAATTTTTTTCATATAAAGGATGTACTAAAAAAATTTTTTTAGATCGAGGATGTACTAAAAAAATTTTTTCATATCAAGGATGTACTAAAAAATTTTTTTTAGATCGAGGATGTACTAAAAAAATTTTTTTCATATCAAGGATGTACTAAAAAATTTTTTTTAGATCGAGGATGTACTAAAAAAATTTTCTCATATCAAGGATGTATTAAAAAAATTTTTCTTAGATCGAGGATGTACTAAAAAAATTTTTTTTGATCGAGGATGTACTAAAAAAATTTTTTTCATATCAAGGATGTACTAAAAAATTTTTTTTAGATCGAGGATGTACTAAAAAAAATTTTTCATATCAAGGATGTATTAAAAAAATTTTTTTTAGATCGAGGATGTACTAAAAAAATTTTTTTAGATCGAGGATGTAGTAAAAAAATTTTTTTCATATCAAGGATGTACTAAAAAATTTTTTTTTAGATCGAGGATGTACTAAAAAAATTTTTTTTGATCGAGGATGTACTAAAAAAATTTTTTTCATATCAAGGATGTACTAAAAAATTTTTTTTAGATCGAGGATGTACTAAAAAAATTTTTTCATGTCAAGGATGTATTAAAAAATTTTTTTTTAGATCGAGGATGTACTAAAAAAATTTTTTCATATCAAGGATGTATTAAAAAATTTTTTTTTAGATCGAGGATGTACTAAAAAAATTTTTTTAGATCGAGGATGTACTAAAAAAATTTTTTTTAGATCGAGGATGTACTAAAAAAATTTTTTTTAGATCGAGGATGTACTAAAAAAATTTTTTTAGATCGAGGATGTACTAAAAAAATTTTTTTAGATCGAGGATGTACTAAAAAATTTTTTTTTAGATCGAGGATGTACTAAAAAAATTTTTTTTGATCAAGGATGTACTAAAAAAATTTTTTTCATATCAAGGATGTACTAAAAAATTTTTTTTAGATCGAGGATGTACTAAAAAAATTTTTTCATATCAAGGATGTATTAAAAAAATTTTTTTTAGATCGAGGATGTACTAAAAAAATTTTTTTTGATCGAGGATGTACTAAAAAAATTTTTTTCATATCAAGGATGTACTAACAAATTTTTTTTAGATCGAGGATGTACTAAAAAAATTTTTTTTGATCGAGGATGTACTAAAAAAATTTTTTTCATATCAAGGATGTACTAAAAAATTTTTTTTAGATCGAGGATGTACTAAAAAAATTTTTTCATATCAAGGATGTATTAAAAAAATTTTTTTTAGATCGAGGATGTACTAAAAAAATTTTTTTTGATCGAGGATGTACTAAAAAAATTTTTTTCATATCAAGGATGTACTAAAAAATTTTTTTTAGATCGAGGATGTACTAAAAAAATTTTTTCATATCAAGGATGTATTAAAAAAATTTTTTTTAGATCGAGGATGTACTAAAAAAATTTTTTTTGATCGAGGTTGTACTAAAAAAATTTTTTTAGATCGAGGATGTACTAAAAAAAATTTTTTTACATCGAGGATGTACTAAAAAATTTTTTTTTATCGAGGATGTACTGAAAAAATTTTTTTCATATCAAGGATGTACTAAAAAAATTTTTTTTACATCGAGGATGTACTAAAAAAATTTTTTTAGATCGAGGATGTACTAAAAAAATTTTTTTAGATCGAGGATGTACTAAAAAATTTTTTTTTAGATCGAGGATGTACTAAAAAAATTTTTTTTGATCGAGGATGTACTAAAAAAAATTTTTTCATATCAAGGATGTACTAAAAAATTTTTTTTAGATCGAGGATGTACTAAAAAAATTTTTTCATATCAAGGATGTATTAAAAAAATTTTTTTTAGATCGAGGATGTACTAAAAAAATTTTTTTTGATCGAGGATGTACTAAAAAAATTTTTTTCATATCAAGGATGTACTAAAAATTTTTTTTAGATCGAGGATGTATTAAAAAAATTTTTTTTAGATCGAGGATGTACTAAAAAAATTTTTTTTTATCGAGGATATACTAAAAAAATTTTTTTCATATCGGAGATGTACTAAAAAAATTTTTTTTAGATCGAGGATGTACTAAAAAAATTTTTTTTGATCGAGGATGTACTAAAAAAATTTTTTTAGATCGAGGATGTACTAAAAAAAATTTTTTTACATCGAGGATGTACTAAAAAATTTTTTTTTATCGAGGATGTACTAAAAAAATTTTTTTCATATCAAGGATGTACTAAAAAAATTTTTTTTAGATCGAGGATGTACTAAAAAAATTTTTTTTGATCGAGGATGTACTAAAAAATTTTTTTTCATATCAAGGATGTACTAAAAAATTTTTTTTTAGATCGAGGATGTACTAAAAAAATTTTTTTTGATCGAGGATGTACTAAAAAAATTTTTTTCATATCGAGGATGTACTAAAAAAATTTTTTTTAGATCGAGGATGTACTAAAAAAATTTTTTTAGATCGAGGATGTACTAAAAAAATTTTTTTAGATCGAGGATGTACTAAAAAATTTTTTTTTAGATCGAGGATGTACTAAAAAAAATTTTTTCATATCAAGGATGTACTAAAAAATTTTTTTTTAGATCGAGGATGTACTAAAAAAATTTTTTTAGATCGAGGATGTACTAAAAAAATTTTTTTAGATCGAGGATGTACTAAAAAAAATTTTTTCATATCAAGGATGTACTAAAAAAATTTTTTTTAGATCAAGGATGTACTAAAAAAATTTTTTTTGATCGAGGATGTACTAAAAAAATTTTTTTAGATCGAGGATGTACTAAAAAAATTTTTTTAGATCGAGGATGTCCTAAAAAAATTTTTTTAGATCGAGGATGTACTAAAAAAATTTTTTTTGATCGAGGATGTACTAAAAAAATTTTTTTTGATCGAGGATGTACTAATAAAATTTTTTTCAGATCGAGGATGTACTAAAAAATTTTTTTTAGATCGAGGATGTACTAAAAAAATTTTTTTTGATCGAGGATGTACTAAAAAAATTTTTTTAGATCGAGGATGTACTAAAAAAATTTTTTTAGATCGAGGATGTACTAGAAAATTTTTTTTTAAATCGAGGATGTACTAAAAAAATTTTTTTTAGATCAAGGATGTACTAAAAAAATTTTTTTTAGATCGAGGATGTACTAAAAATATTTTTTTTAGATCAAGGATGTACTAAAAATTTTTTTTTGATCGAGGATGTACTAAAAAAATTTTTTTTAGATCGAGGATGTACTAAAAAAATTCTATTGATCTAGGATGTACTAAAAAAATTTTTTTTAGATCGAGGATGTACTAAAAAAATTTTTTAGATCGGGGATGTACTAAAAAAATTTTTTTAGATCGAGGATGTACTAAAAAAATTTTGTTAGATCGAGGATGTACTAAAAAAATTTTTTTAGATCGAGGATGGACTAAAAAAATTTTTTTAGATCGAGGATGTACTAAAAAAATTTTTTTAGATCGAGGATGTACTAAAAAAATTTTTTTTAGATCGAGGATGTACTAAACAAATTTTTTTTAGATCGAGGATGTACTAAAAAAATTTTTTTAGATCGAGGATGTACAAAAAAAATTTTTTTAGATCGAGGATGTACTAGAAAATTTTTTTTTAGATCGAGGATGTACTAAAAAAATTTTTTTAGATCGAGGATGTACTAGAAAAATTTTTTTAAATCGAGGATGTACTAAAAAAATTTTTTTTAGATCGAGGATGTACTAAAAAATTTTTTTAGATCGAGGATGTACTAAAAAAAATTTTTTCATATCAAGGATGTACTACAAAAATTTTTTTTAGATCGAGGATGTACTAAAAAAATTTTTTTAGATCGAGGATGTACTAAAAAAATTTTTTTTAAATCGAGGATGTACTAAAAAAATTTTTTTAGATCGAGGATGTACTTAAAAAAATTTTTTTAGGTCGAGGATGTACTAAAAAAATTTTTTTTGATCGAGGATGTACTAAACAAATTTTTTTTAGATCGAGGATGTACTAAAAAAATTTTTTCAGATCGAGGATGTACTAAAAAAATTTTTTTCATATCAAGGATGTACTAAAAAAATTTTTTTTACATCGAGGATGTACTAAAAAAATTTTTTTCATATCAAGGATGTACTAAAAATATATTTTTTAGATCGAGGATGTGCTAAAAAAATTTTTTTAGATCGAGGATGTACTAAAAAATTTTTTTTTGATCGACGATGCACTAAAAAAATTTTTTTTAGATCGAGGATGTACTAAAAAAATTTTTCATATCAAGGATGTACTAAAAAAATTTTTTTTAGATCGAGGATGTACTTAAAAAATTTTTTTCATATCAAGGATGTACTAAAAAAATTGTTTGTTTGCAGCTACCTTGTCTGATCATGAAACACCGGCCGAAAAATGCGAAGAAGCCGAAGAAGGATTTGATGGCTGTTCAGAATACCTTTACAGTATACAAGAAAAGCTGGGATTTTTAAACAATCGAGAACACTCAACAGTCGGATGAATTGAGCTTCTTTGTAAACGATAAGCTTCTTATGATTCGAAAAGGAGATGAGGCGCAGAGAGAATGGTGGAGGGCACGCAACACAATTGAAAGGGTAGGCTATGTTCCACGGAATTTGCTACGGCTACACCCGCGACTAACTCCATCGTATACCGACGAAACTTAGTTTAAGGGTCGTTACGAAGCTACACAATTTCTGTTATGGCATATAAATGTCTCCAATATCGCTTGATGAATTGCAGCTCCTTTTTTTTATAACTTTTTATTATAATTCATCCAAATCTCGCCTTGATGTGTAGTTTAATAAATAACTTAATTCACTTCCTCTTCGGCGCTTCAAGTATGTGACTTTTAATTTTGTTATTTTTTACTATTGGACAAAATTATGTGAAGGTTTTTGTGTTTTTCAAAATTCGGAATAATTACACTGCAATGGATAAAGACACATTGACTTAAAGATATATATCTAACTAGTGGGGATTGTTATAGAATGTACATGAAAAGCATCTGAAAATATAGTTCACTAGTGTTTTAGTGATGTGGACGATTGCTATATAAAGGAGCAATTATAGGAGAGTTTTGCTCCATGCTATGAGTAGATCAAATTATATGCAATGGTTGACATTCGGCGATACGTTTTGCGTGCCTCATACAGATAGAGTCAATCACGTCATAAGCGCGCGGCTAATTACGATTTAGGCGTGGAACACCTTAACTGAGCGATACTCCAATGAATATCTGCTTAAAAAAAGCGCCATTTACAAGCCATTCTTTGCCATTCCTGCTGCACGGAAGGAAAGCGTAGCATCACTGCACCATCTTGTAGATGAATTTGAGCGACACAAAAAAAAGATATTGCAGCAATACATTTGCGAGAAGACACGGGCACTTGGGGGAAGCATTCTCGAACATCTACAAAGTAGCTAAGCTGCCCATAATTACATTACGGCGATTGGGAGGAACACGCATCGAGTGACACCAACCCGAAGAAGTACGACGGTTTAATTCCGTGCCCACATCGTCGTACGATGCGTGTATTGGAGACTTTACCAGTAAACACCCCGTCAGACGTCGCATGGACAATGGCTCGAGGAACTGAACGGTGAATAAACGTTCCTCGCCATGCCTAGTTTTGCTGCTACATCGCGCATGACGCCCGCGTTTCGAAGGCATAGAACCAAAGGAGCGTCATCGATTCATCGATCGAATTGTCTGCGGGAAAGATCACATTGGCTCGTGATTGCCCATCACAGTACAAATGGCGTCACTGTAATGCTACACACACACACACACACACACACACACACACTAATACACATTGACATCTCACCACGGCCATAAACAACACAAAACAATCGCTCATCCTGCGCGAGCTCTCTTCGACAGCGCATCGCAGCCTACTGCCTAATTAGCGATGGGGCCTCGCTCACCGACTGCGGCTGAAGCAACGAAAAGGTGAGAGGTTACTATCGTTGGTGCAGGCCAATCTGCAAAAAAAAAAAAAAAACCGTACGCGAATTGTCTCCCGCATGCAGTTCGTTTGCAGTGCAGATGTCTCTGAATCTCCCAACACGCGCGCGCGCGATATAAAAACACCAACGATTGGAATACACCATCTAGTGTGCCTTGAGCGGATCCCTTGTTTTAGCTAAAGCTGCTCATGAACACATGATGCACAGTGCGTTTGGCTGGGTAATGACCGGCACCACTGCCGTCGAGCACTCTGGATGACCTCCTCTGGAGGAGTCGTTTTCAACGATTTTGGAACTGAGCGGAACTTACGGGTAAATGGCCACCACGGCACGTGACGACACCGCGTAGAGATCTATTGTTCGCCTCCCAAAATGTCTCGCGCGAATGTCTAGAGCTCAAGCTATTCGTGTGCTTTGAGCAGCGTTTGAGCGTAGATTGGAACGCGACTCTCAGCACTTCGAATGGGGGCGTACCAAGCATTCATGAAGCGAGTTTATTGGAACTGGGGCACATACAGCTGCTTATTATCTGCCGCTTATTATCGTACAGTTTTTTAAGGCATCAAGCACCACAACGAAGGTTAGAGTTGTATCTGATGGTTCGGCACAAACGTCGACGTTTGGTTTCTCGTTGAATGAAACAGTACGAGTTGGACCTACGGTTCAAGATGAACTCATCAACATCAGTTTGCGTTTCGTTTTCGAGCTTATAAGATCGCTGTCGTTGCTGATATCGCCAAAAACTGTATAGACAAATTGTGTTGCACCACCAGACGATCGACGATTAGTTTCGCATCTTCTTCCGTTTCTCACCAGACGATCGACGATTAGATTGTACGAGCTGTAGCTACGGTAGCATACGGTTTGGCTCCATCCTCGTTCTTGGCCACCCGCACATTATTGCAGCTTGCTGAAGATGAAGGTGTAGAACTTCCACTCGCTACACGCGCTCTAAAAAACAAACTTCTATGTTTTCCCGATTTCATCGCGTGGTGCGAACAGCGTAAAGGAAGCCCCCGTATGCGCTTCGCCAACAATTAACCGAGTTGCGCTCTCCAAAGAAGGATTCGAGCATCGAAAGTGGACATCTAACGTGCAGTGGACGTGTGCTTACCGGCCTACCAGCGGAACACATCGGTCACACAGTCTTCCCTGCAGTTTGTTTCCGAACGAAACCATCTTCCATCGCTTCGATGCCCGAAAAAGGGTACTCTGAGTTTTCGAGTTTCGAGCCGACAATTAATAACACCCACCTCACCATGCGATGCAGGAGTTGTGGCTTCAGAAAATTGGATGGGATGATCCGGTACCAGCACAAATCTGTAGCAAATGGAAATCGGTTACTGACGCCCGGCAAGATGCCTGGCTGACTTCCAAAGCGATAGGTATGTGCTCTTATCTAACGCCAAAGTACAATTTCATACGTTTGCAGACGCATCGGAGAATGCATATGGCAGCAGGGGGCAGGTACGAGTCAGTCTGCTCGCGTCGAAAACCCGCGTTGCCCGCACTGAAACGTATCACATTAGAACCGAGAGTAGAACTTTGCGCTGCTGTATTAGGAGCACATCTCCATCATCGTGTTAGACGAGCCATGAGGATCGACGAAACCGAATCGTTTTTCTGGTCAGATTCTACGGTGACTTTGAACTGGATTGCGTCTCCCCCGAACACCTGGAAAACATTCGTGGCGAATCGCGTTGCAGAGATCCAGAATTATTCACATCCCCGTCAGTGGAGACACGTCCCCGGCTCATCAAATCCTGCCGACCTGGTGTCTCGAGGGATCTCAGCAGCTGAAATGCGAAAGAGTTCTGGTGTGGCGTTGCGGTCCCGATTTGGTTAGCATCAGCTCCGTCCCAATGGTCTGCGGAAACTCGGATGTGGAAACTCAGCGTCAGGATAAGCGCTGTCAGATCACTCACTCTTGGTTCGCATTAACATCGTCATTGCATACCCGGTTTTATACACAAAACACACGAGACACAAAACACGTCAACCTCCGCTACATGGTCGATTCCCTCCCCTGTTTATGGAAGCTGCTCGTAAAATCGGTACGAATGTAAACTGGCGCAGCAAGACGAATTTTGCATCGAAGATCCGGCTACTTAAAAGGGGAAAAAGTCAGTGGGGAAAACATACACCTCCATTTCGACGATTGAATCCATTTCTCGACGAAAAACGGGTAGGCGGGCGTTTGAAACTTTGCGCAGCTTTTCCCTTATCAATTGAAACAAATCCATCGTGTGCTGCTGCCCAAAGAACCCAACAACCGCTAGCTCATCTCGTCGCGCTGCCCAGATTCGAGAAGAATATTAGCCCCTCGATGGGCGAATCGTGAGGAATTGCTTCCGGTGCATGCGGCAGGACCCGCCAGGCCAGTGCTGCAACAACAAACTGGTCAACTCCCCGTATGAACGCAGGGAACGCCAAGCCGACCCAGCTTATCTTAAACCAACTCACAAGCGAGCTGTTTTATGTTCGTATGTTTTGCAACCCAGCCAGTTCATCTGGAGCTTGTTGGCGATCTCACGGCTGACGGATTCTTAGCCGCATTATCATCCCGTCGCGCGATTACCATCGGATATACATTCCGATAACGGGATGAGAAAAAAACTTTAAAGGTGCTGCAAATGCGTTTTGAAATGTTTCAACTGTTTTGAAATGTTTCAGAACGAGAAATGTTCCAAAACAAAATTGCATCTGTCACTGTTCGCCGACAATGGCATTTTACACCACCCACAAGCGCCACACTTCGGTGGATTACTGCCAAAAGACACCTCTACAGGCAGCTCTTAGGCTTTCGCATGAAGAATACAGCCACCATTCTGCAGCGGATAGAACTCGCCTTCCTTTATTGCGGATGACCCCAATGCTTTGGTGGCGCTTACACCTGCTCACGTCGCACATCGGCACATCATCCCATCCCTGCAAAACACTCGTTTGAAGGCGTACACTTTGGACGAATTACAAAACAATTGGCAATTGCTTGTTCAACGCTTCCGGAGGGCATTGGACAACCGAGTATCTTTGCAGGAAAATGCAGAAAGGGAAAACCGGATAGGGTTAGTGAATCGTAGTGAGAGATAGTGGCCCTGGCCGCATTGGTCATCCTTGGGGACGATTCGCTTCCCAGTACCAAATGGCCAAATGGACAGGCTCATCTTACGCGTGTGGTGTGGAACTAAAACCGTCAAAAAGGAATAGTCCAATTACCAAAACTATGTTTACTCCCCGTTACGGCGCCATCAGGCTTCGTAGTACGTGCATCCTGTTTTTGGCTTTATGATGACTCTTTTGTCATGGGGGGGAGTATGTTCGCCCAAGTTGTTTCAACCTTAACGAACAATTGGTTTCGTCAAGGAGTTATTTGTTTGACAGTCCAGCGAGTGATGATTTGAGTGAATGGTGAGTTTTGTTCAAGGATGTACTAAAAAAATTTTTTTAGATCGAGGATGTACTAAAAAAATTTTTTTAGATCGAGGATGTACTAAAAAAAATTTTTTTAGATCGAGGATGTATTAAAAAAATTTTTTTAGATCGAGGATGTACTAAAAAAATTTTTTTTAGATCGAGGATGTACTAAAAAAATTTTTTTAGATCCAGGATGGACTAAAAAAATTTTTTTTTTGTCGAGGATGTACTAAAAAATTTTTTTTAGATCGAGGATGTACTAAAAAATTTTTTTTTAGATCGAGAATGTACTAAAACAATTTTTTCATATCACGGATGTACTAAAAAAATTTTTTTTAGATCGAGGATGTACTAAAAAAATTTTTTTAAATCGAGGATGTACTAAAAAAATTTTTTTTTTGTCGAGGATGTACTAAAAAATTTTTTTAGATCGAGGATGTACTACAAAAAATTTTTTCATATCAAGGATGTACTAAAAAATTTGTTTTTAGATCGAGGATGTACTAAAAAAATTTTTTTAGATCGAGGATGTACTAAAAAAATTTTTTTCATATCAAGGATGTACTAAAAAAATTTTTTTTAGATCGAGGATGTACTAAAAAATTTTTTTTTAGATCGAGAATGTACTAAAACAATTTTTTCATATCACGGATGTACTAAAAAAATTTTTTTAGATCGAGGATGTACTAAAAAAAATTTTTTCATATCAAGGATGTACTAAAAAAATTTTTTTTAGATCGAGGATGTACTAAAAAATTTTTTTTTGTTCAAGGATGTACTAAAAAAATTTTTTTTAGATCGAGGATGTACTAAAAAAATTTTTTTAGATCGAGGATGTACTACAAAAAATTTTTTCATATCAAGGATGTACTAAAAAATTTGTTTTTAGATCGAGGATGTACTAAAAAAATTTTTTTAGATCGAGGATGTACTAAAAAAATTTTTTTCATATCAAGGATGTACTAAAAAAATTTTTTTTAGATCGAGAATGTACTAACAAAATTTTTTTGGATCGAGGATGAACTAAAAAAATTTTTTTTAGATCGAGGATGTACTAAAAAAATTTTTTTAAATCGAAGATGTACTAATAAAAATTTTTTCATATCAAGGATTTAAAAAGGATTTTATTTATCAAGAATTATTAAAAAAATTTTTTTAGATCGAGGATGTACTAAAAAAATTTTTTTTGATCGAGGATGTACTAAAAAAATTTTTTTAGATCGAGGATGTACTAAAAAATTTTATTTTAGATCGAGGATGTACTAAAAAAATTTTTTTAGATCGGGGATGTACTAAAAAAAATTTTTTCATATCAAGGATGTGCTAAAAAAATTTTTTTAGATCGAGGATATACTAAAAAAATTTTTTTCATATCAAGGATGTACTAAAAAATTTTTTTTTAGATCGAGGATGTACTAAAAATTTTTTTTGATCGAGGATGTACTAAAAAAATTTTTTTAGATCGAGGATATACTAAAAAAATTTTTTTCATATCAAGGATGTACTAAAAAAATTTTTTTTAGATCGAGGATGTACTAAAAAAATTTTTTTTGATCGAGGATGTACTAAAAAAATTTTTTTAGATCGAGGATGTACTAAAAAAATTTTTTTCATATCAAGGATGTACTAAAAAAATTTTTTTTAGATCGAGGATGTACTAAAAAAATTTTTTTGATCGAGGATGTACTAAAAAAATTTTTTTAGATCGAGGATATACTAAAAAAATTTTTTTCATATCAAGGATGTACTAAAAAAATTTTTTTTAGATCGAGGATGTACTAAAAAAATTTTTTTAGATCGAGGATGTACTAAAAAAACATTGTTCAGATCAAGGATGTACTAAAAAAATTTTTTTCATATCATCATTTTCAAAAATTGTTAATAAAGTGATCCGAAACTTACGCGAACGTTCATGGTGCCGTGACCAGGATCGTGTGAGTATCTGGTTTTTAAAATCGCGAGTTTCGATCGATATTGTGTTACCGCTTGTAGTTGAATTATCGTTAAGCATACAGCTGTTGTTGCCGCATCACGCAAAACACTGTCAAACGCATACATTCACAAGCATTCACATAGTGCCAATGAAGCCCACGGTGTTAGCATCCCGGCGGACAATTTTGCTAGTGTCCATTTCGCGATATGAAAAATTTCTAGAGGATTTCGTTGCTGAACGGGACCAAATAGAGGTGGAAACCCGACGTAGGAAGTTTGAACGATTATGCCAAGATCTTGACGATATCCAGCAAAGGGTTGGAAGATTCCGCTTCCACTGCCGAAGAAATATCGGCAAAATGCGGCTTTGAGGGAGAATTTCAAGAAAGCAGAACAATACAGGTGCAATCGAAATTGCAGGCGCATTTGCGGTTAGTGCAAACATCTTATGCCCAAACGACCACCGGATCGAATCCGCTCAAGGGTCCCTAAGCTTCCCACCATTGCACTGCCTGAATTCAGTGGAGATTATATGCAATGGTTGACATTCGGCGATACGTTTTGCGTGCCTCACACAGATAGAGTCAATCACCATAAGCGCGCAGCTAATTACGATTTAGGCGTGGAACACCTTCCCTGAGCGATACTCCAATGAATATCTGCTTAAAAAAAGCGCCATTTACAAGCCATTCTTTGCCATTCCTGCTGCACGGAAGGAAAGCGTAGCATCACTGCACCATCTTGTAGAGGAATTTGAGCGACAAAAAAAAAGATATTGCAGCATTTGCGAGAAGACACGGGCACTTGGGGGAAGCATTCTCGAACATCTACAAAGTAGCTAAGCTGCCCATAATTACATTACGGCGATTGGGAGGAACACGCATCGAGTGACACCAACCCGAAGAAGTACGACGGTTTAATTCCGTGCCCACATCGTCGTACGATGCGTGTATTGGAGACTTTACCAGTAAACACCCCGTCAGACGTCGCATGGACAATGGCTCGAGGAACTGAACGGTGAATAAACGTTCCTCGCCATGCCTAGTTTTGCTGCTACATCGCGCATGACGCCCGCGTTTCGAAGGCATAGAACCAAAGGAGCGTCATCGATTCATCGATCGAATTGTCTGCGGGAAAGATCACATTGGCTCGTGATTGCCCATCACAGTACAAATGGCGTCACTGTAATGCTACACACACACACACACACACACACACACACACACTAATACACATTGACATCTCACCACGGCCATAAACAACACAAAACAATCGCTCATCCTGCGCGAGCTCTCTTCGACAGCGCATCGCAGCCTACTGCCTAATTAGCGATGGGGCCTCGCTCACCGACTGCGGCTGAAGCAACGAAAAGGTGAGAGGTTACTATCGTTGGTGCAGGCCAATCTGCAAAAAAAAAAAAAAACCGTACGCGAATTGTCTCCCGCATGCAGTTCGTTTGCAGTGCAGATGTCTCTGAATCTCCCAACACGCGCGCGCGCGATATAAAAACACCAACGATTGGAATACACCATCTAGTGTGCCTTGAGCGGATCCCTTGTTTTAGCTAAAGCTGCTCATGAACACATGATGCACAGTGCGTTTGGCTGGGTAATGACCGGCACCACTGCCGTCGAGCACTCTGGATGACCTCCTCTGGAGGAGTCGTTTTCAACGATTTTGGAACTGAGCGGAACTTACGGGTAAATGGCCACCACGGCACGTGACGACACCGCGTAGAGATCTATTGTTCGCCTCCCAAAATGTCTCGCGCGAATGTCTAGAGCTCAAGCTATTCGTGTGCTTTGAGCAGCGTTTGAGCGTAGATTGGAACGCGACTCTCAGCACTTCGAATGGGGGCGTACCAAGCATTCATGAAGCGAGTTTATTGGAACTGGGGCACATACAGCTGCTTATTATCTGCCGCTTATTATCGTACAGTTTTTTAAGGCATCAAGCACCACAACGAAGGTTAGAGTTGTATCTGATGGTTCGGCACAAACGTCGACGTTTGGTTTCTCGTTGAATGAAACAGTACGAGTTGGACCTACGGTTCAAGATGAACTCATCAACATCAGTTTGCGTTTCGTTTTCGAGCTTATAAGATCGCTGTCGTTGCTGATATCGCCAAAAACTGTATAGACAAATTGTGTTGCACCACCAGACGATCGACGATTAGTTTCGCATCTTCTTCCGTTTCTCACCAGACGATCGACGATTAGATTGTACGAGCTGTAGCTACGGTAGCATACGGTTTGGCTCCATCCTCGTTCTTGGCCACCCGCACATTATTGCAGCTTGCTGAAGATGAAGGTGTAGAACTTCCACTCGCTACACGCGCTCTAAAAAACAAACTTCTATGTTTTCCCGATTTCATCGCGTGGTGCGAACAGCGTAAAGGAAGCCCCCGTATGCGCTTCGCCAACAATTAACCGAGTTGCGCTCTCCAAAGAAGGATTCGAGCATCGAAAGTGGACATCTAACGTGCAGTTGACGTGCTACCAGCGGAACACATCGGTCACACAGTCTTCCCTGCAGTTTGTTTCCGAACGAAACCATCTTCCATCGCTTCGATGCCCGAAAAAGGGTACTCTGAGTTTTCGAGTTTCGAGCCGACAATTAATAACACCCACCTCACCATGCGATGCAGGGAGTTGTGGCTTCAGAAAGTTGGATTGGATGATCCAAATCGGTAGCAAATGGAAATCGGTTACTGACGCCTGGGAAGATGCCTGGCTGACTTCCAAAGCCAGCATAGGGTTGTGCTCTTATCTAACGCCAAAGTACAGCTTCATACGTTTGCAGACGCATCGGAGAATGCATATGGCAGCAGGGGGCAGGTACGAGTCAGTCTGCTCGCGTCGAAATCCCGCGTTGCCCGCACTGAAACGTATCACATTAGAACTTTGCGCTGCTGTATGCTGTGGAGCACATCTCCATCATCGTGTTAGACGAGCCATGAGGATCGACGAAACCGAAGCGTTTCGAATCTGGCGAATTGCGTTCCAGAGATCCAGAAATCATCATCACATCCCCGGCTTGTCATCATCATCAAATCCTGTCTCGAGGGAACTCAGCAGCTGAAATGCGAAAGAGTTCTGGTGTGGCGTTGCGGTCCCGATTTGGTTAGCATCAGCTCCGTCCCAATGGCCTGCAGAAAACTCTGATGTGGAAACTCAGCGTCAGGATAAGCGCTGTCAGATCACTCACTCTTGGTTCGAATTAGCATCGTCATTGCATACCCGGTTTTATACACAAAACACACGTACACAACAGTCAACCTCCGCTACATGGTCGATTCCCTCCCCTGTTTATGGAAGCTGCTCGTAAAACCGGTACGAATGTAAACTGGCGCAGCAAGACGAATTTTTCATCCGAGATCCGGCTACTTGAACGGGGAAAAAGTCAGTGGGGAAAACATTCACCTCCATTTCGACGATTGAATCCATTTCTCGACGAAAAACGGGTAGGCGGGCGTTTGAAACTTTGCGCAGCTTTTCCCTTATCAATTGAAACAAATCCATCGTGTGCTGCTGCCCAAAGAACCCAACAACCGCTAGCTCATCTCGTCGCGCTGCCCAGATTCGAGCAGAATATTGGCCACTCGATGGGCGAATCGTGAGGAATTGCTTCCGGTGCATACGTCAGGACCCGCCAGGCCAGTGCTGCAACAACAAACTGGTCAACTCCCCGTATGAACGCAGGGAACGCCAAGCCGACCCAGCTTATCTTAAACCAACTCGCAAGAGAGCTGTTTTATGTTCGTATGTTTTGCAACCCAGGCAGTTCATCTGGAGCTTGTTGGCGATCTCACGGCCGCATTATCATCCCGTCGCGCGATTACCATCGGATATAAATTCCGATAACGGGAAAGAGAAAAAAACTTTAAAGGTGCTGCAAATGCGTTTTGAAATGTTTCAACTGTTTTGAAATGTTTCAGAACGAGCAACAACGAAACAAAATTGCATCTGTCACTGTTCGCCGACAATGGCATTTTACACCACCCACAAGCGCCACACTTCGGTGGATTACTGCCAAAAGACACCTCTACAGGCAGCTCTTAGGCTTTCGCACGAAGAATACAGCCACCATTCTGCAGCAGAAAGAACTCGCCTTCCTTTATTGCGGATGACCCCAATGCTTTGGTGGCGCTTACACCTGCTCACGTCGCACTGCGGCACATCATTCCATCCCTGAAAACACTCGTTTGAAGGCATACACTTTGGACGAATTACAAAAACAATTGGCAATTGCTTGTTCAACGCTTCCGGAGGGCATTGGACAACCGAGTATTTTGGCAGCAAAATGCAGAAAGGGAAAAACCGGATAGGGTTGGTGAATCGTAGTGAGATAGTGGCCCTGGCCGCATTGGTCATCCTTGTGGACGATTCGCTTCCCAGCACCAAATGGCCAAATGGACAGGCTCATCTTACGCGTGTGGTGTGGAACTAAAACCGTCAAAAAGGAATAGTAACGCGTCCATTTACCAAAACTATGTTTCACTCCCCGTTACGGCGCCATCAGGCTTCGTAGTACGTGCATCCTGTTTTTGGCTTTATGATGACTCTTTTGTCATGGGCGGGGGGGGTGGGGGGGGGGAGTATGTTCGCCCAAGATGTTTCAACCTTAACGAACAATTGGTTTCGGCGAGGAGTTGTTTGTTTGAGGAGTTGTCCAGCGAGTGATGATTTGAGTGAATGGTGAGTTGCCACTCCCGTGAGTGGCACTCAAAAATTGTATAAAAAAGGAAGAAAATTAAAGGAATGGCCTCCTCTTTTGCTATCTCTTGACTTTCGACACCACAAGCAGCGAAATTTTTAAAAAAGTGATCCGAAACTTACGCGATTGTTCAATCGAGGATGTACTAAAAAATTTTTTTTAGATCGAGGATGTACTAAAAAATTTTTTTTTGATCGAGGATGTACTAAAAAAATTTTTTTAAATCGAGGATGTACTAAAAAAATTTTTTTAAGCTCGAGGATGTACTAAAAATTTTTTTTTAGATCGAGGATGTACTAAAAACATTTTTTTTAGATCGAGTATGTACTAAAAAAATTTTTTTTGATCGAGGATGTACTAAAAAAATTTTTTTCATATCAAGGATGTAGTAAAAAAATTTTTTTTAGATCGAGGATGTACTAAAAAATTTTTTTTTGATCGAGGATGTACTAAAAAAATTTTTTTCACATCAAGGATGTACTAAAAAAATTGTTTTTAAATCGAGGATGTACTAAAAAAATTTATTTTGATCGAGGATGTACTAAAAAAATTTTTTTAGATCGAGGATGTACTAAAAAAAATTTTTTCATATCAAGGATGTACTAAAAAATTTTTTTTTAGATCGAGGATGTACTAAAAAAATTTTTTTTGATCGAGGATGTACTAAAAAAATTTTTTTTATATCAAGGATGTACTAAAAAATTTTTTTTTAGATCGAGGATGTACTAAAAAAATTTTTTTTGATCGAGGATGTACTAAAAAAATTTTTTTTGATCGAGGATGTACTAAAAAAATTTTTTTTAGATCGAGGATGTACTAAAAAAATTTTTTTTCATATCAAGGATGTACTAAAAAAATTTTTTTGATCGAGGATGTACTAAAAAAATTTTTTTTGATCGAGGATGTACTAAAAAAATTTTTTTCATATCAAGGATGTACTAAAAACATTTGTTTTAGATCGAGGATGTACTAAAAAAATTTTTTTTGATCTAGGATGTACTAAAAAAATTTTTTTTAGATCGAGGATGTACTAAAAAATTTTTTTTAGATCGAGGATGTACTAAAAAAATTTTTTTAGATCGAGGATGTACTAAAAAAATTTTTTTTGATCGAGGATGTACTAAAAAAATTTTTTTAGATCGAGGATGTACTAAAAAAATTTTTTTTAGATCGAAGATGTACTAAAAAAATTTTTTTAGATCGAGGATGTACTAAAAAAATTTTTTTAGATCGAGGATGTACTAAAAAAAATTTTTTCATATCAAGGATGTACTAAAAAATTTTTTTTAGATCGAGGATGTACTAAAAAAATTTTTTTCATATCAAGGATGTACTTAAAACATTTGTTTTAGATCGAGGATGTACTAAAAAAATTTTTTTTTATCCAGGATGTACTAAAAAAATTTTTTTTAGATCGAGGATGTACTAAAAAAATTTTTTTAGATCGAGGATGTACTAAAAAAAATTTTTTAGATCGAGGATGTACTAAAAAATTTTTTTTAGATCGAGGATGTACTAAAAAAATTTTTTTTGATCGAGGATGTACTAAAAAAATTTTTTTAGATCGAGGATGTGCTAAAAAAATTTTTTTTAGATCGAGGATGTACTAAAAATTTTTTTTAGATCGAGGATGTACTAGAAAAATTTTTTTTAAATCGAGGATGTACTAAAAAAATTTTTTTTAGATCGAAGATGTACTAAAAAAATTTTTTTAGATCGAGGATGTACTAAAAAAATTTTTTTAGATCGAGGATGTACTAAAAAAAATTTTTTCATATCAAGGATGTACTAAAAAATTTTTTTTAGATCGAGGATGTACTAAAAAAATTTTTTCATATCAAGGATGTACTAAAAAATTTTTTTTTAGATCGAGGATGTACTAAAAAAATTTTTTTTAGATCGAGGATGTACTAAAAAAATTTTTTAAGATCGAGGATGTACTAAAAATTTTTTTTAGATCGAGGATGTACTAAAAAAATTTTTTTTAGATCGAGGATGAACTAAAAAAATTTTTTTAGATCGAGGATGTACTAAAAAAATTTTTTTCATATCAAGGATGTACTAAAAAAATTTTTTTAGATCGAGGATGTACTAAAAAAATTTTTTTCATATCAAGGATGTACTAAAAAAATTTTTTTTGATCTAGGATGTACTAAAAAAATTTTTTTAGATCGAGGATGTACTAAAAAAATTTTTTTTAGATCGAAGATGTACTAAAAAAATTTTTTTAGATCGAGGATGTACTAAAAAAATTTTTTTAGATCGAGGATGTACTAAAAAAAATTTTTTCATATCAAGGATGTACTAAAAGATTTTTTTTAGATCGAGGATGTACTAAAAAAATTTTTTTCATATCAAGGATGTACTAAAACATTTGTTTTAGATCGAGGATGTACTAAAAAAAATTTTTTTAGATCGAGGATGTACTAAAAAAATTTTTTTTGATCGAGGATGTACTAAAAAAATTTTTTTAGATCGAGGATGTACTAAAAAAAATTTTTTAGATCGAGGATGTACTAAAAAATTTTTTTTAGATCGAGGATGTACTAAAAAAATTTTTTTTGATCGAGGATGTACTAAAAAAATTTTTTTAGATCGAGGATGTGCTAAAAAAATTTTTTTTCGATCGAGGATGTACTAAAAATTTTTTTTAGATCGAGGATGTACTAGAAAAATTTTTTTTAAATCGAGGATGTACTAAAAAAATTTTTTTTAGATCGAGGATGTACTAAAAAAATTTTTTTTGATCGAGGATGTACTAAAAAAATTTTTTTAGATCGAGGATGTGCTAAAAAAATTTTTTTAGATCGAGGATGTACTAAAAAAATTTTTTTAGATCGAGGATGTACTAGAAAATTTTTTTTTAAATCGAGGATGTACTAAAAAAATTTTTTTTAGATCGAGGATGTACTAAAAAAATTTTTTTTGATCGAGGATGTACTAAAAAAATTTTTTTTGATCGAGGATGTACTAAAAAAATTTTTTTTAGATCGAGGATGTACTAAAAAAATTTTTTTTCATATCAAGGATGTACTAAAAAAATTTTTTTTGATCGAGGATGTACTAAAAAAATTTTTTTTGATCGAGGATGTACTAAAAAAATTTTTTTCATATCAAGGATGTACTAAAAAATTTTTTTTTAGATCGAGGATGTACTAAAAAAATTTTTTTCATATCAAGGATGTACTAAAAAAATTTTTTTTAGATCGAGGATGTACTAAAAAAATTTTTTTGATCGAGGATGTACAAAATAAATTTTTTTTAGATAGAGGATGTACTAAAAAAATTATTTTAGATCGAGGATGTACTAAAAAAATTTTTTTAGATCGAGGATGTACTAAAAAAAATTTTTTCATATCAAGGATGTACTAAAAAAATTGTTTTTAGATCGAGGATGTACTAAAAAAATTTTTTTTGATCGAGGATGTACTAAAAAAATTTTTTTTAGATCGAGGATGTACTAAAAAAATTTTTTTTGATCGAGGATGTACTAAAAAAATTTTTTTAGATCGAGGATGTACTAAAAAAATTTTTTTTAGATCGAGGATGTGCTAATCAAATTTTTTTAGATCGAGGATGTACTACAAAAATTTTTTTTAGATCGAGGATGTACTAAAAAAAATTGTTTCATATCAAGGATGTACTAAAAAAATTGTTTTTAGATCGAGGATGTACTAAAAAAATTTTTTTTGATCGAGGATGTACTAAAAAAATTTTTTTAGATCGAGGATGTACTAACAAAATTTTTTTTAGATCGAGGATGTACTAAAAAAATTTTTTTAGATTGAGGATGTACTAAAAAAATTTTTTTTTAATCGAGGATGTACTTAAAATTTTTTTTTTAGATCGAGGATGTACTAAAAAAAATTTTTTAGATCGAGGATGTACTAAAAAAATTTTTTTAGATCGAGGATGTATTATAAAAATTTTTTTAGATCCAGGATATACTAAAAAAAATTTTTTTAGATCGAGGATGTACTAAAAAAAATTTTTTTGATCGAGGATGTACTAAAAAAATTTTTTTTGATCGAGGATGTACTAAAAAAATTTTTTTAGATCGAGGATGTACTAACAAAATTTTTTTTAGATCGAGGATGTCCTAAAAAAATTTTTTTAGATCGAGGATGTACTAAAAAAATTTTTTTTGATCGAGGATGTACTAAAAAAATTTTTTTCGATCGAGGATGTACAAAAAAAATTTTTTTAGATCGAGGATGTACTAAAAAAATTTTTTTAGATCGAGGATGTACTAAAAAAATTTTTTTTTAATCGAGGATGTACTTAAAATTTTTTTTTTAGATCGAGGATGTACTAAAAAAATTTTTTTTGATCGAGGATGTACTAAAAAAATTTTTTAAGATCGAGGATGTACTAACAAAATTTTTTTTAGATCGAGGATGTCCTAAAAAAATTTTTTTAGATCGAGGATGTACTAAAAAAATTTTTTTAGATCGAGGATGTACTAAAAAAATTTTTTTAGATCGAGGATGTACTAAAAAAATTTTTTTAGATCGAGGATGTATTATAAAAATTTTTTTAGATCGAGGATGTACTAAAAAAAATTTTTTTAGATCGAGGATGTACTAAAAAAATTTTTTTGATCGAGGATGTACTAAAAAAATTTTTTTTGATCGAGGATGTACTAAAAAAATTTTTTTAGATCGAGGATGTACTAACAAAATTTTTTTTGATCGAGGATGTACTAAAAAAATTTTTTTTGATCGAGGATGTACTAAAAAAATTTTTTAGATCGAAGATGTACTAAAAAAATTTTTTTAGATCGAGGATGTACTAAAAAAATTTTTTTAGATCGAGGATGTACTAAAAAAATTTTTTTTGATCGAGGATGTACTAAAAAAATTTTTTTAGATCGAGGATGTACTAAAAAATTTTTTTAGATCGAGGATGTACTAAAAAAATTTTTTTAGATCGAGGATGTACTAAAAAAATTTTTTTTGATCGAGGATGTACTAAAAAAATTTTTTAGATCGAAGATGTACTAAAAAAATTTTTTTAGATCGAGGATGTACTAAAAAAATTTTTTTTGATCGAGGATGTACTAAAAAAATTTTTTTTGATCGAGGATGTACTAAAAAAATTTTTTCATATCAAGGATGTACTAAAAAAAATTTTTTAGATCGAGGATGTACTAAAAAAATTTTTTTTGATCGAGGATGTACTAAAAAAATTTTTTTTGATCGAGGATGTACTAAAAAAATTTTTTTAGATCGAGGATGTACTAAAAAAATTTTTTTAGATCGAGGATGTACTAAAAAAATTTTTTTTGATCGAGGATGTACTAAAAAAATTTTTTCATATCAAGGATGTACTAAAAAAATTTTTTTAGATCGAGGATGTACTAAAAAAATTTTTTTTAGATCGAGGATGTACTAAAAAAATTTTTTTTGATCGAGGATGTACTAAAAAAATTTTTTTATACCGAGGATGTACTTAAAAAATTTTTTTTAGATCGAGGATGTACTAAAAAATTTTTTTTTGATCGAGGATGTACTAAAAAAATTTTTTTAGATCGAGGATGTACTAAAAAAATTTTTTTTGATCAAGGATGTACTAAAAAAATTTTTTTTGATCGAGGATGTACTAAAAAAATTTTTTTTGATCGAGGATGTACTAAAAAAATTTTTTTAGATCGAGGATGTACTAAAAAAATTTTTTTAGATCGAGGATGTACTAAAAAAATTTTTTTAGATCGAGGATGTACTAAAAAAATTTTTTTTGATCGAGGATGTACTAAAAAAATTTTTTTAGATCGAGGATGTACTAAAAAAATTTTTTTTGATCGAGGATGTACTAAAAAAATTTTTTAGATCGAAGATGTACTAAAAAAATTTTTTCATATCAAGGATGTACTAAAAAAATTTTTTTAGATCGAGGATGTACTAAAAAAATTTTTTTAGATCGAGGATGTACTAAAAAAATTTTTTTTGATCGAGGATGTACTAAAAAAAATTTTTTAGATCGAGGATGTACTAAAAAAATTTTTTTAGATCGAGGATGTACTAAAAAAATTTTTTTTGATCGAGGATGTACTAAAAAAATTTTTTTTGATCGAGGATGTACTAAAAAAATTTTTTCATATCAAGGATGTACTAAAAAAATTTTTTTAGATCGAGGATGTACTAAAAAAATTTTTTTTGATCGAGGATGTACTAAAAAAATTTTTTTTGATCGAGGATGTACTAAAAAAATTTTTTTAGATCGAGGATGTACTAAAAAAATTTTTTTAGATCGAGGATGTACTAAAAAAATTTTTTTAGATCGAGGATGTACTAAAAAAATTTTTTTTGATCGAGGATGTACTAAAAAAATTTTTTAGATCGAAGATTACTAAAAAAATTTTTTTAGATCGAGGATGTACTAAAAAAATTTTTTTAGATCGAGGATGTACTAAAAAAATTTTTTTTGATCGAGGATGTACTAAAAAAATTTTTTCATATCAAGGATGTACTAAAAAAATTTTTTTAGATCGAGGATGTACTAAAAAAATTTTTTTTGATCGAGGATGTACTAAAAAAATTTTTTTTAAATCGAGGATGTACTAAAAAAATTTTTTTAGATCGAGGATGTACTAAAAAAATTTTTTTAAATCGAGGATGTACTAAAAAAATTTTTTTTAAATCGAGGATGTACTAAAAAATTTTTTTTTGATCGAGGATGTACTAAAAAAATTTTTTTAGATCGAGGATGTACTAAAAAAATTTTTTTAGATCGAGGATGTACTAAAAAAATTTTTTTTGATCGAGGATGTACTAAAAAAATTTTTTCATATCAAGGATGTACTAAAAAAATTTTTTTCATATCAAGGATGTACTAAAAAAATTTTTTTTAGATCGAGGATGTACTAAAAAAATTTTTTTTGATCGAGGATGTACTAAAAAAATTTTTTTAGACCGAGGATGTACTTAAAAAATTTTTTTTAGATCGAGGATGTACTAAAAAATTTTTTTTTGATCGAGGATGTACTAAAAAAATTTTTTTAGATCGAGGATGTACTAAAAAAATTTTTTTAGATCGAGGATGTACTAAAAAAAATTTTTTCATATCAAGGATGTACTAAAAAAAATTTTTTTAGATCGAGGATGTACTAAAAAAATTTTTTTAGATCGAGGATGTACTAAAAAAATTTGTTTAGATCGAGGATGTACTAAAAAAATTTTTTTAGATCGAGGATGTACTAAAAAAATTTTTTTTGATCGAGGATGTACTAAAAAAATTTTTTCATATCAAGGATGTACTAAAAAAATTTTTTTAGATCAAGTGACTAAAAAATTTTTTTTAGATCGAGGATGTACTAAAAAAATTTTTTTAGATCGAGGATGTACTAAAAAAATTTTTTTAGATCGAGGATGTACTAAAAAAAATTTTTTCATATCAAGGATGTACTAAAAAAAATTTTTTTAGATCGAGGATGTACTAAAAAAATTTTTTTAGACCGAGGATGTACTTAAAAAATTTTTTTTAGATCGAGGCTGTACTAAAAAATTTTTTTTTGATCGAGGATGTACTAAAAAAATTTTTTAGATCGAAGATGTACTAAAAAAATTTTTTAGATCGAAGATGTACTAAAAAAATTTTTTTAGATCGAGGATGTACTAAAAAAATTTTTTTAGATCGAGGATGTACTAAAAAAATTTTTTTTGATCGAGGATGTACTAAAAAAATTTTTTTTGATCGAGGATGTACTAAAAAAATTTTTTCATATCAAGGATGTACTAAAAAAATTTTTTTAGATCGAGGATGTACTAAAAAAATTTTTTTTGATCGAGGATGTACTAAAAAAATTTTTTTTGATCGAGGATGTACTAAAAAAATTTTTTTAGATCGAGGATGTACTAAAAAAATTTTTTTAGATCGAGGATGTACTAAAAAAATTTTTTTTGATCGAGGATGTACTAAAAAAATTTTTTTAGATCGAGGATGTACTAAAAAAATTTTTTTTAGATCGAGGATGTACTAAAAAAATTTTTTTTGATCGAGGATGTACTAAAAAAATTTTTTTAGACCGAGGATGTACTTAAAAAATTTTTTTTAGATCGAGGATGTACTAAAAATTTTTTTTTTGATCGAGGATGTACTAAAAAAATTTTTTTAGATCGAGGATGTACTAAAAAAATTTGTTTAGATCGAGGATGTACTAAAAAAAATTTTTTCATATCAAGGATGTACTAAAAAAAATTTTTTTAGATCGAGGATGTACTAAAAAAATTTTTTTTGATCGAGGATGTACTAAAAAAATTTTTTTTGATCGAGGATGTACTAAAAAAATTTTTTCATATCAAGGATGTACTAAAAAAATTTTTTTAGATCGAGGATGTACTAAAAAAATTTTTTTTAGATCGAGGATGTACTAAAAAAATTTTTTTAGATCGAGGATGTACTAAAAAAATTTTTTTAGATCGAGGATGTACTAAAAAAAATTTTTTCATATCAAGGATGTACTAAAAAAAATTTTTGTTGATCGAGGATGTACTAAAAAAATTTTTTTAGACCGAGGATGTACTTAAAAAATTTTTTTTAGATCGAGGATGTACTAAAAAAATTTTTTTAGATCGAGGATGTACTAAAAAAATTTTTTTTAGATCGAGGATGTACTAAAAAATTTTTTTTTGATCGAGGATGTACTAAAAAAATTTTTTTAGATCGAGGATGTACTAAAAAAATTTTTTTAGATCGAGGATGTACTAAAAAAAATTTTTTCATATCAAGGATGTACTAAAAAAAATTTTCTTAGATCGAGGATGTACTAAAAAAATTTTTTTTGATCGAGGATGTACTAAAAAAATTTTTTAGATCGAAGATGTACTAAAAAAATTTTTTAGATCGAAGATGTACTAAAAAAATTTTTTGAGATCGAGGATGTACTAAAAAAATTTTTTTAGATCGAGGATGTACTAAAAAAATTTTTTTTGATCGAGGATGTACTAAAAAAATTTTTTCATATCAAGGATGTACTAAAAAAATTTTTTTAGATCGAGGATGTACTAAAAAAATTTTTTTCAGATCAAGGATGTACTAAAAAAATTTTTTTAGATCGAGGATGTACTAAAAAATTTTTTTTAGATCGAGGATGTACTAAAAAAATTTTTTTAGATCGAGGATGTACTAAAAAAATTTTTTTTAAATCGAGGATGTACTAAAAAAATTTTTTTTAGATCGAGGATGTACTAAAAAAATTTTTTTTAGATCGAGGATGTACTAAAAAAATTTTTTTAGATCGAGGATGTACTAAAAAAATTTTTTTTAGATCGAGGATGTACTAAAAAAATTTTTTTAGATCGAGGATGTACTAAAAAAATTTTATTTAGATCGAGGATGTACTAAAAAAATTTTTTTTAGATCGAGGATGTACTAAAAAAATTTTTTTAGATCGAGGATGTACTAAAAAAATTTTTTTCATATCAAGGATGTACTAAAAAAATTTTTTTTAGATCGAGGATGTACTAAAAAAATTTTTTTTAGATCGAGGATGTACTAAAAAAATTTTTTTAGATCGAGGATGTACTAAAAAATTTTTTTTAAATCGTTGATGTACTAAAAAAATTTTTTTAGATCGAGGATGTACTAAAAAAATTTTTTTTAGATCGAGGATGTACTAAAAAAATTTTTTTAGATCGAGGATGTACTAAAAAAATTTTTTTTAGATCGAGGATGTACTAAAAAAATTTTTTTTAGATCGAGGATGTACTAAAAAAATTTTTTTAGATCGAGGATGTACTAAAAAAATTTTTTTCATATCAAGGATGTACTAAAAAAATTTTTTTTAGATCGAGGATGTACTAAAAAAATTTTTTTTAGATCGAGGATGTACTAAAAAAATTTTTTTAGATCGAGGATGTACTAAAAAAATTTTTTTTAGATCGAGGATGTACTAAAAAAATTTTTTTAGATCGAGGATGTACTAAAAAAATTTTTTTCATATCAAGGATGTACTAAAAAAATTTTTTTTAGATCGAGGATGTACTAAAAAAATTTTTTTTTGATCGAGGATGTACTAAAAAAATTTTTTTAGATCGAGGATGTACTAAAAAAATTTTTTTCATATCAAGGATGTACTAAAAAAATTTTTTTTAGATCGAGGATGTACTAAAAAAATTTTTTTTAGATCGAGGATGTACTAAAAAAATTTTTTTAGATCGAGGATGTACTAAAAAAATTTTTTTCATATCAAGGATGTACTAAAAAAATTTTTTTTAGATCGAGGATGTACTAAAAAAATTTTTTTTAGATCGAGGATGTACTAAAAAAATTTTTTTAGATCGAGGATGTACTAAAAAAATTTTTTTTAGATCGAGGATGTACTAAAAAAATTTTTTTAGATCGAGGATGTACTAAAAAAATTTTTTTTAGATCGAGGATGTACTAAAAAAATTTTTTTTAGATCGAGGATGTACTAAAAAAATTTTTTTTAAATCGAGGATGTACTAAAAAAATTTTTTTTAGATCGAGGATGTACTAAAAAAATTTTTTTTGATCGAGGATGTACTAAAAAAATTTTTTTTAGATCGAGGATGTACTAAAAAATTTTTTTTAGATCGAGGATGTACTAAAAAAATTTTTTTTAAATCGAGGATGTACTAAAAAAATTTTTTTAGATCGAGGATGTACTAAAAAAATTTTTTTTAGATCGAGGATGTACTAAAAAAATTTTTTTAGATCGAGGATGTACTAAAAAAATTTTTTTTAGATCGAGGATGTACTAAAAAATTTTTTTTAAATCGAGGATGTACTAAAAAAATTTTTTTAGATCGAGGATGTACTAAAAAAATTTTTTTTAGATCGAGGATGTACTAAAAAAATTTTTTTAGATCGAGGATGTACTAACAAAATTTTTTTTAGATCGAGGATGTACTAAAAAAATTTTTTTTAGATCGAGGATGTACTAAAAAAATTTTTTTAGATCGAGGATGTACTAAAAAAATTTTTTTTAGATCAAGGATGTACTAAAAAAATTTTTTTTAGATCGAGGATGTACTAAAAAAATTTTTTTAGATCGAGGATGTACTAAAAAAATTTTTTTTAGATCGAGGATGTACTAAAAAAATTTTTTTTAGATCGAGGATGTACTAAAAAAATTTTTTTAGATCGAGGATGTACTAAAAAAATTTTTTTTAGATCGAGGATGTACTAAAAAAATTTTTTTAGATCGAGGATGTACTAAAAAAATTTTTTTCATATCAAGGATGTACTAAAAAAATTTTTTTAGATCGAGGATGTACTAAAAAAAATTTTTTTAGATCGAGGATGTACTAAAAAAATTTTTTTTAGATCGAGGATGTACTAAAAAATTTTTTTTAAATCGAGGATGTACTAAAAAAATTTTTTTAGATCGAGGATGTACTAAAAAAATTTTTTTTAGATCGAGGATGTACTAAAAAAATTTTTTTAGATCGAGGATGTACTAAAAAAATTTTTTTTAGATCGAGGATGTACTAAAAAAATTTTTTTAGATCGAGGATGTACTAAAAAAATTTTTTTTAGATCGAGGATGTACTAAAAAATTTTTTTTAAATCGAGGATGTACTAAAAAAATTTTTTTAGATCGAGGATGTACTAAAAAAATTTTTTTTAGATCGAGGATGTACTAAAAAAATTTTTTAGATCGAGGATGTACTAACAAAATTTTTTTTAGATCGAGGATGTACTAAAAAAATTTTTTTTAGATCGAGGATGTACTAAAAAAATTTTTTTAGATCGAGGATGTACTAAAAAAATTTTTTTCATATCAAGGATGTACTAAAAAAATTTTTTTAGATCGAGGATGTACTAAAAAAAATTTTTTTAGATCGAGGATGTACTAAAAAAATTTTTTTAGATCGAGGATGTACTAAAAAATTTTTTTTTAGATCGAGGATGTACTAAAAAAATTTTTTTTAGATCGAGGATGTACTAAAAAAATTTTTTTAGATCGAGGATGTACTAAAAAAATTTTTTTTAGATCGAGGATGTACTAAAAAAATTTTTTTAGATCGAGGATGTACTAAAAAAATTTTTTTCATATCAAGGATGTACTAAAAAAATTTTTTTTAGATCGAGGATGTACTAAAAAAATTTTTTTAGATCGAGGATGTACTAAAAAAATTTTTTTCATATCAAGGATGTACTAAAAAATTTTTTTTAGATCGAGGATGTACTAAAAAAATTTTTTTTAGATCGAGGATGTACTAAAAAAATTTTTTTAGATCGAGGATGTACTAAAAAAATTTTTTTTAGATCGAGGATGTACTAAAAAAATTTTTTTAGATCGAGGATGTACTAAAAAAATTTTTTTAGATCGAGGATGTACTAAAAAATTTTTTTTCATATCAAGGATGTACTAAAAAAATTTTTTTTAGATCGAGGATGTACTAAAAAAATTTTTTTACATCGAGGATGTACTAAAAAAATTTTTTTTAGATCGAGGATGTACTAAAAAATTTTTTTTAAATCGAGGATGTACTAAAAAAATTTTTTTAGATCGAGGATGTACTAAAAAAATTTTTTTTAGATCGAGGATGTACTAAAAAAATTTTTTTAGATCGAGGATGTACTAAAAAAATTTTTTTTAGATCGAGGATGTACTTAAAAAATTTTTTTTAGATCGAGGATGTACTAAAAAAATTTTTTTAGATCGAGGATGTACTAAAAAAATTTTTTTTAGATCGAGGATGTACTAAAAAAATTTTTTTAAATCGAGGATGTACTAAAAAAATTTTTTTAGATCGAGGATGTACTAAAAAAATTTTTTTTAGATCGAGGATGTACTAAAAAAATTTTTTTTAGATCGAGGATGTACTAAAAAAATTTTTTTAGATCGAGGATGTACTAAAAAAATTTTTTTTAGATCGAGGATGTACTAAAAAAATTTTTTTTAGATCGAGGATGTACTAAAAAAATTTTTTTTAAATCGAGGATGTACTAAAAAAATTTTTTTAGATCGAGGATGTACTAAAAAAATTTTTTTTAGATCGAGGATGTACTAAAAAAATTTTTTTAGATCGAGGATGTACTAAAAAAATTTGTTTAGATCGAGGATGTACTAAAAAAATTTTTTTAGATCGAGGATGTACTAAAAAAATTTTTTTTAAACCGAGGATGAACTAAAAAAATTTTTTTAGATCGAGGATGTACTAAAAAAATTTTTTTTAGATCGAGGATGTACTAAAAAAATTTTTTTAGATCGAGGATGTACTAAAAAAATTTTTTTAGATCGAGGATGTACTAAAAAAATTTTTTTAGATCGAGGATGTACTAAAAAAATTTTTTTTAGATCGAGGATGTACTAGAAAAATTTTTTTAAATCGAGGATGTACTAAAAAAATTTTTTTAGATCGAGGATGTACTAAAAAAATTGTTTTTAGATCGAGGATGTACTAAAAAAATTTTTTTAGATCGAGGATGTACTAAAAAAATTTTTTTCATATCAAGGATGTACTAAAAAAATTTTTTTTAGATCGAGGATGTACTAAAAAAATTTTTTTAGATCGAGGATGTACTAAAAAAATTTTTTTTAGATCGAGGATGTACTAAAAAAATTTTTTTAGATCGAGGATGTACTAAAAAAATTTTTTTTAGATCGAGGATGTACTAAAAAAATTTTTTTTAGATCCAGGATGTACTAAAAAAATTTTTTTAGATCGAGGATGTACTAAAAAAATTTTTTTTAAATCGAGGATGTACTAAAAAAATTTTTTTAGATCGAGGATGTACTAAAAAAATTTTTTTTAGATCGAGGATGTACTAAAAAAATTTTTTTTAGATCGAGGATGTACTAAAAAAATTTTTTTAGATCGAGGATGTACTAAAAAAATTTTTTTTAGATCGAGGATGTACTAAAAAAATTTTTTTAGATCGAGGATATACTAAAAAAATTTTTTTTAGATCGAGGATGTACTAAAAAATTTTTTTTAAATCGAGGATGTACTAAAAAAATTTTTTTAGATCGAGGATGTACTAAAAAAATTTTTTTTAGATCAAGGATGTACTAAAAAAATTTTTTTAGATCGAGGATGTACTAAAAAAATTTTTTTCATATCAAGGATGTACTAAAAAAATTTTTTTTAGATCGAGGATGTACTAAAAAAATTTTTTTTAGATCGAGGATGTACTAAAAAAATTTTTTTAGATCGAGGATGTACTAAAAAAATTTTTTTTAGATCGAGGATGTACTAAAAAAATTTTTTTTAGATCGAGGATGTACTAAAAAATTTTTTTAGATCGAGGATGTACTAAAAAAATTTTTTTCATATCAAGGATGTACTAAAAAAATTTTTTTTAGATCGAGGATGTACTAAAAAAATTTTTTTAGATCGAGGATGTACTAAAAAATTTTTTTTTAGATCGAGGATGTACTAAAAAATTTTTTTTAAATCGAGGATGTACTAAAAAAATTTTTTTAGATCGAGGATGTACTAAAAAAATTTTTTTAGATCGAGGATGTACTAAAAAAATTTTTTTAGATCGAGGATGTACTAAAAAAATTTTTTTTAGATCGAAGATGTACTAAAAAAATTTTTTTTAGATCAAGGATGTACTAAAAAAATTTTTTTAGATCGAGGATGTACTAAAAAAATTTTTTTCATATCAAGGATGTACTAAAAAAATTTTTTTTAGATCGAGGATGTACTAAAAAAATTTTTTTAGATCGAGGATGTACTAAAAAAATTTTTTCTAGATCGAGGATGTACTAAAAATTTTTTTTTAAATCGAGGATGTACTAAAAAAATTTTTTTAGATCGAGGATGTACTAAAAAAATTTTTTTAGATCGAGGATGTACTAAAAAATTTTTTTTTAGATCGAGGATGTACTAAAAAATTTTTTTTAAATCGAGGATGTACTAAAAAATTTTTTTTAGATCGAGGATGTACTAAAAAAATTTTTTTTAGATCGAGGATGTACTAAAAAAATTTTTTTTAGATCGAGGATGTACTAAAAAAATTTTTTTAGATCGAGGATGTACTAAAAAAATTTTTTTTAAATCGAAGATGTACTAAAAAAATTTTTTTAGATCGAGGATGTACTAAAAAAATTTTTTTTAAATCGAAGATGTACTAAAAAAATTTTTTTAGATCGAGGATGTACTAAAAAAATTTTTTTTAGATCGAGGATGTACTAAAAAAATTTTTTTAGATCGAGGATGTACTAAAAAAATTTTTTTTAGATCGAGGATGTACTAAAAAAATTTTTTTTAGATCGAGGATGTACTAAAAAAATTTTTTTAGATCGAGGATGTACTAAAAAATTTTTTTAAAATCGAGGATGTACTAAAAAAATTTTTTTAGATCGAGGATGTACTAAAAAAATTTTTTTTAGATCGAGGATGTACTAAAAAAATTTTTTTAGATCGAGGATGTACTAAAAAAATTTTTTTTAGATCGAGGATGTACTAAAAAAATTTTTTTTAGATCGAGGATGTACTAAAAAAATTTTTTTTAAATCGAGGATGTACTAAAAAAATTTTTTTAGATCGAGGATGTACTAAAAAAATTTTTTTTAGATCGAGGATGTACTAAAAAAATTTTTTTAGATCGAGGATGTACTAAAAAAATTTTTTTTAGATCGAGGATGTACTAAAAAAATTTTTTTAGATCGAGGATGTACTAAAAAAATTTTTTTTAAATCGAGGATGTACTAAAAAAATTTTTTTAGATCGAGGATGTACTAAAAAAATTTTTTTTAGATCGAGGATGTACTAAAAAAATTTTTATAGATCGATGATGTACTAAAAAAATTTTTTTAGATCGAGAATGTACTAAAAAAATTTTTTTAGATCGAGGATGTACTAAAAAAATTTTTTTTAGATCGAGGATGTACTAGAAAAATTTTTTTTAAATCGAGGATGTACTAAAAAAAATTTTTTAGATCGAGGATGTACTAAAAAAATTTTTTTTAGATCGAGGATGTACTAAAAAAATTTTTTTAGATCGAGGATGTACTAAAAAAATTTTTTTCATATCAAGGATGTACTAAAAAAATTTTTTTTAGATCGAGGATGTACTAAAAAAATTTTTTTAGATCGAGGATGTACTAAAAAAATTTTTTTTAGATCGAGGATGTACTAAAAAAATTTTTTTAGATCGAGGATGTACTAAAAAAATTTTTTTTAGATCGAGGATGTACTAAAAAAATTTTTTTTAGATCCAGGATGTACTAAAAAAATTTTTTTAGATCGAGGATGTACTAAAAAAATTTTTTTTAAATCGAGGATGTACTAAAAAAATTTTTTTAGATCGAGGATGTACTAAAAAAATTTTTTTTAGATCGAGGATGTACTAAAAAAATTTTTTTAGATCGAGGATGTACTAAAAAAATTTTTTTTAAATCGAGGATGTACTAAAAAAATTTTTTTAGATCGAGGATGTACTAAAAAAATTTTTTTTAGATCGAGGATGTACTAAAAAAATTTTTTTAGATCGAGGATGTACTAAAAAAATTTTTTTTAGATCGAGGATGTACTAAAAAAATTTTTTTTAGATCGAGGATGTACTAAAAAAATTTTTTTAGATCGAGGATGTACTAAAAAATTTTTTTTAAATCGAGGATGTACTAAAAAAATTTTTTTAGATCGAGGATGTACTAAAAAAATTTTTTTTAGATCGAGGATGTACTAAAAAAATTTTTTTAGATCGAGGATGTACTAAAAAAATTTTTTTTAGATCGAGGATGTACTAAAAAATTTTTTTTTAGATCGAGGATGTACTAAAAAAATTTTTTTAGATCGAGGATGTACTAAAAAAATTTTTTTTAGATCGAGGATGTACTAAAAAAATTTTTTTAGATCGAGGATGTACTAAAAAAATTTTTTTTAGATCGAGGATGTACTAAAAAAATTTTTTTTAGATCCAGGATGTACTAAAAAAATTTTTTTAGATCGAGGATGTACTAAAAAAATTTTTTTTAGATCGAGGATGTACTAAAAAAATTTTTTTAGATCGAGGATGTACTAAAAAAATTTTTTTTAGATCGAGGATGTACTAAAAAATTTTTTTTAAATCGAGGATGTACTAAAAAAATTTTTTTAGATCGAGGATGTACTAAAAAAATTTTTTTTAGATCGAGGATGTACTAAAAAAATTTTTTTAGATCGAGGATGTACTAAAAAAATTTTTTTAGATCGAGGATGTACTAAAAAAATTTTTTTTAGATCGAGGATGTACTAAAAAAATTTTTTTAGATCGAGGATGTACTAAAAAAATTTTTTTCATATCAAGGATGTACTAAAAAAATTTTTTTTAGATCGAGGATGTACTAAAAAAATTTTTTTAGATCGAGGATGTACTAAAAAAATTTTTTTTAGATCGAGGATGTACTAAAAAATTTTTTTTAAATCGAGGATGTACTAAAAAAATTTTTTTAGATCGAGGATGTACTAAAAAAATTTTTTTTAGATCGAGGATGTACTAAAAAAATTTTTTTTAGATCGAGGATGTACTAAAAAATTTTTTTAGATCGAGGATGTACTAAAAAAAATTTTTTTAGATCGAGGATGTACTAAAAAAATTTTTTTAGATCGAGGATGTACTAAAAAAATTTTTTTTAGATCGAGGATGTACTAAAAAAATTTTTTTAGATCGAGGATGTACTAAAAAAATTTTTTTAGATCGAGGATGTACTAAAAAAATTTTTTTTAGATCGAGGATGTACTAAAAAAATTTTTTTAGATCGAGGATGTACTAAAAAAATTTTTTTAATATCAAGGATGTACTAAAAAAATTTTTTTTAGATCGAGGATGTACTAAAAAAATTTTTTTAGATCGAGGATGTACTAAAAAAATTTTTTTCATATCAAGGATGTACTAAAAAATTTTTTTTAGATCGAGGATGTACTAAAAAAATTTTTTTTAGATCGAGGATGTACTAAAAAAATTTTTTTAGATCGAGGATGTACTAAAAAAATTTTTTTTAGATCGAGGATGTACTAAAAAAATTTTTTTAGATCGAGGATGTACTAAAAAAATTTTTTTAGATCGAGGATGTACTAAAAAATTTTTTTTCATATCAAGGATGTACTAAAAAAATTTTTTTTAGATCGAGGATGTACTAAAAAAATTTTTTTACATCGAGGATGTACTAAAAAAATTTTTTTTAGATCGAGGATGTACTAAAAAATTTTTTTTAAATCGAGGATGTACTAAAAAAATTTTTTTAGATCGAGGATGTACTAAAAAAATTTTTTTTAGATCGAGGATGTACTAAAAAAATTTTTTTAGATCGAGGATGTACTAAAAAAATTTTTTTTAGATCGAGGATGTACTTAAAAAATTTTTTTTAGATCGAGGATGTACTAAAAAAATTTTTTTAGATCGAGGATGTACTAAAAAAATTTTTTTTAGATCGAGGATGTACTAAAAAAATTTTTTTAAATCGAGGATGTACTAAAAAAATTTTTTTAGATCGAGGATGTACTAAAAAAATTTTTTTTAGATCGAGGATGTACTAAAAAAATTTTTTTTAGATCGAGGATGTACTAAAAAAATTTTTTTAGATCGAGGATGTACTAAAAAAATTTTTTTTAGATCGAGGATGTACTAAAAAAATTTTTTTTAGATCGAGGATGTACTAAAAAAATTTTTTTTAAATCGAGGATGTACTAAAAAAATTTTTTTAGATCGAGGATGTACTAAAAAAATTTTTTTTAGATCGAGGATGTACTAAAAAAATTTTTTTAGATCGAGGATGTACTAAAAAAATTTGTTTAGATCGAGGATGTACTAAAAAAATTTTTTTAGATCGAGGATGTACTAAAAAAATTTTTTTTAAACCGAGGATGAACTAAAAAAATTTTTTTAGATCGAGGATGTACTAAAAAAATTTTTTTTAGATCGAGGATGTACTAAAAAAATTTTTTTAGATCGAGGATGTACTAAAAAAATTTTTTTAGATCGAGGATGTACTAAAAAAATTTTTTTAGATCGAGGATGTACTAAAAAAATTTTTTTTAGATCGAGGATGTACTAGAAAAATTTTTTTAAATCGAGGATGTACTAAAAAAATTTTTTTAGATCGAGGATGTACTAAAAAAATTGTTTTTAGATCGAGGATGTACTAAAAAAATTTTTTTAGATCGAGGATGTACTAAAAAAATTTTTTTCATATCAAGGATGTACTAAAAAAATTTTTTTTAGATCGAGGATGTACTAAAAAAATTTTTTTAGATCGAGGATGTACTAAAAAAATTTTTTTTAGATCGAGGATGTACTAAAAAAATTTTTTTAGATCGAGGATGTACTAAAAAAATTTTTTTTAGATCGAGGATGTACTAAAAAAATTTTTTTTAGATCCAGGATGTACTAAAAAAATTTTTTTAGATCGAGGATGTACTAAAAAAATTTTTTTTAAATCGAGGATGTACTAAAAAAATTTTTTTAGATCGAGGATGTACTAAAAAAATTTTTTTTAGATCGAGGATGTACTAAAAAAATTTTTTTTAGATCGAGGATGTACTAAAAAAATTTTTTTAGATCGAGGATGTACTAAAAAAATTTTTTTTAGATCGAGGATGTACTAAAAAAATTTTTTTAGATCGAGGATATACTAAAAAAATTTTTTTTAGATCGAGGATGTACTAAAAAATTTTTTTTAAATCGAGGATGTACTAAAAAAATTTTTTTAGATCGAGGATGTACTAAAAAAATTTTTTTTAGATCAAGGATGTACTAAAAAAATTTTTTTAGATCGAGGATGTACTAAAAAAATTTTTTTCATATCAAGGATGTACTAAAAAAATTTTTTTTAGATCGAGGATGTACTAAAAAAATTTTTTTTAGATCGAGGATGTACTAAAAAAATTTTTTTAGATCGAGGATGTACTAAAAAAATTTTTTTTAGATCGAGGATGTACTAAAAAAATTTTTTTTAGATCGAGGATGTACTAAAAAATTTTTTTAGATCGAGGATGTACTAAAAAAATTTTTTTCATATCAAGGATGTACTAAAAAAATTTTTTTTAGATCGAGGATGTACTAAAAAAATTTTTTTAGATCGAGGATGTACTAAAAAAATTTTTTTTAGATCGAGGATGTACTAAAAAATTTTTTTTAAATCGAGGATGTACTAAAAAAATTTTTTTAGATCGAGGATGTACTAAAAAAATTTTTTTAGATCGAGGATGTACTAAAAAAATTTTTTTAGATCGAGGATGTACTAAAAAAATTTTTTTTAGATCGAAGATGTACTAAAAAAATTTTTTTTAGATCAAGGATGTACTAAAAAAATTTTTTTAGATCGAGGATGTACTAAAAAAATTTTTTTCATATCAAGGATGTACTAAAAAAATTTTTTTTAGATCGAGGATGTACTAAAAAAATTTTTTTAGATCGAGGATGTACTAAAAAAATTTTTTCTAGATCGAGGATGTACTAAAAATTTTTTTTTAAATCGAGGATGTACTAAAAAAATTTTTTTAGATCGAGGATGTACTAAAAAAATTTTTTTAGATCGAGGATGTACTAAAAAATTTTTTTTTAGATCGAGGATGTACTAAAAAATTTTTTTTAAATCGAGGATGTACTAAAAAATTTTTTTTAGATCGAGGATGTACTAAAAAAATTTTTTTTAGATCGAGGATGTACTAAAAAAATTTTTTTTAGATCGAGGATGTACTAAAAAAATTTTTTTAGATCGAGGATGTACTAAAAAAATTTTTTTTAAATCGAAGATGTACTAAAAAAATTTTTTTAGATCGAGGATGTACTAAAAAAATTTTTTTTAAATCGAAGATGTACTAAAAAAATTTTTTTAGATCGAGGATGTACTAAAAAAATTTTTTTTAGATCGAGGATGTACTAAAAAAATTTTTTTAGATCGAGGATGTACTAAAAAAATTTTTTTTAGATCGAGGATGTACTAAAAAAATTTTTTTTAGATCGAGGATGTACTAAAAAAATTTTTTTAGATCGAGGATGTACTAAAAAATTTTTTTAAAATCGAGGATGTACTAAAAAAATTTTTTTAGATCGAGGATGTACTAAAAAAATTTTTTTTAGATCGAGGATGTACTAAAAAAATTTTTTTAGATCGAGGATGTACTAAAAAAATTTTTTTTAGATCGAGGATGTACTAAAAAAATTTTTTTTAGATCGAGGATGTACTAAAAAAATTTTTTTTAAATCGAGGATGTACTAAAAAAATTTTTTTAGATCGAGGATGTACTAAAAAAATTTTTTTTAGATCGAGGATGTACTAAAAAAATTTTTTTAGATCGAGGATGTACTAAAAAAATTTTTTTTAGATCGAGGATGTACTAAAAAAATTTTTTTAGATCGAGGATGTACTAAAAAAATTTTTTTTAAATCGAGGATGTACTAAAAAAATTTTTTTAGATCGAGGATGTACTAAAAAAATTTTTTTTAGATCGAGGATGTACTAAAAAAATTTTTATAGATCGATGATGTACTAAAAAAATTTTTTTAGATCGAGAATGTACTAAAAAAATTTTTTTAGATCGAGGATGTACTAAAAAAATTTTTTTTAGATCGAGGATGTACTAGAAAAATTTTTTTTAAATCGAGGATGTACTAAAAAAAATTTTTTAGATCGAGGATGTACTAAAAAAATTTTTTTTAGATCGAGGATGTACTAAAAAAATTTTTTTAGATCGAGGATGTACTAAAAAAATTTTTTTCATATCAAGGATGTACTAAAAAAATTTTTTTTAGATCGAGGATGTACTAAAAAAATTTTTTTAGATCGAGGATGTACTAAAAAAATTTTTTTTAGATCGAGGATGTACTAAAAAAATTTTTTTAGATCGAGGATGTACTAAAAAAATTTTTTTTAGATCGAGGATGTACTAAAAAAATTTTTTTTAGATCCGGGATGTACTAAAAAAATTTTTTTAGATCGAGGATGTACTAAAAAAATTTTTTTTAAATCGAGGATGTACTAAAAAAATTTTTTTAGATCGAGGATGTACTAAAAAAATTTTTTTTAGATCGAGGATGTACTAAAAAAATTTTTTTAGATCGAGGATGTACTAAAAAAATTTTTTTTAAATCGAGGATGTACTAAAAAAATTTTTTTAGATCGAGGATGTACTAAAAAAATTTTTTTTAGATCGAGGATGTACTAAAAAAATTTTTTTAGATCGAGGATGTACTAAAAAAATTTTTTTTAGATCGAGGATGTACTAAAAAAATTTTTTTTAGATCGAGGATGTACTAAAAAAATTTTTTTAGATCGAGGATGTACTAAAAAATTTTTTTTAAATCGAGGATGTACTAAAAAAATTTTTTTAGATCGAGGATGTACTAAAAAAATTTTTTTTAGATCGAGGATGTACTAAAAAAATTTTTTTAGATCGAGGATGTACTAAAAAAATTTTTTTTAGATCGAGGATGTACTAAAAAATTTTTTTTTAGATCGAGGATGTACTAAAAAAATTTTTTTAGATCGAGGATGTACTAAAAAAATTTTTTTTAGATCGAGGATGTACTAAAAAAATTTTTTTAGATCGAGGATGTACTAAAAAAATTTTTTTTAGATCGAGGATGTACTAAAAAAATTTTTTTTAGATCCAGGATGTACTAAAAAAATTTTTTTAGATCGAGGATGTACTAAAAAAATTTTTTTTAGATCGAGGATGTACTAAAAAAATTTTTTTAGATCGAGGATGTACTAAAAAAATTTTTTTTAGATCGAGGATGTACTAAAAAATTTTTTTTAAATCGAGGATGTACTAAAAAAATTTTTTTAGATCGAGGATGTACTAAAAAAATTTTTTTTAGATCGAGGATGTACTAAAAAAATTTTTTTAGATCGAGGATGTACTAAAAAAATTTTTTTAGATCGAGGATGTACTAAAAAAATTTTTTTTAGATCGAGGATGTACTAAAAAAATTTTTTTAGATCGAGGATGTACTAAAAAAATTTTTTTCATATCAAGGATGTACTAAAAAAATTTTTTTTAGATCGAGGATGTACTAAAAAAATTTTTTTAGATCGAGGATGTACTAAAAAAATTTTTTTTAGATCGAGGATGTACTAAAAAATTTTTTTTAAATCGAGGATGTACTAAAAAAATTTTTTTAGATCGAGGATGTACTAAAAAAATTTTTTTTAGATCGAGGATGTACTAAAAAAATTTTTTTTAGATCGAGGATGTACTAAAAAATTTTTTTAGATCGAGGATGTACTAAAAAAAATTTTTTTAGATCGAGGATGTACTAAAAAAATTTTTTTAGATCGAGGATGTACTAAAAAAATTTTTTTTAGATCGAGGATGTACTAAAAAAATTTTTTTAGATCGAGGATGTACTAAAAAAATTTTTTTTAAATCGAGGATGTACTAAAAAAATTTTTTTAGATCGAGGATGTACTAAAAAATTTTTTTTAAATCGAGGATGTACTAAAAAAATTTTTTTAGATCGAGGATGTACTAAAAAAATTTTTTTTAGATCGAGGATGTACTAAAAAAATTTTTTTTAGATCGAGGATGTACTAAAAAATTTTTTTAGATCGAGGATGTACTAAAAAAAATTTTTTTAGATCGAGGATGTACTAAAAAAATTTTTTTAGATCGAGGATGTACTAAAAAAATTTTTTTTAGATCGAGGATGTACTAAAAAAATTTTTTTAGATCGAGGATGTACTAAAAAAATTTTTTTTAAATCGAGGATGTACTAAAAAAATTTTTTTAGATCGAGGATGTACTAAAAAAATTTTTTTTAGATCGAGGATGTACTAGAAAAATTTTTTTTAAATCGAGGATGTACTAAAAAAAATTTTTTAGATCGAGGATGTACTAAAAAAATTTTTTTTAGATCGAGGATGTACTAAAAAAATTTTTTTAGATCGAGGATGTACTAAAAAAATTTTTTTCATATCAAGGATGTACTAAAAAAATTTTTTTTAGATCGAGGATGTACTAAAAAAATTTTTATAGATCGAGGATGTACTAAAAAAATTTTTTTTAGATCGAGGATGTACTAAAAAAATTTTTTTTAGATCGAGGATGTACTAAAAAAATTTTTTTTAGATCGAGGATGTACTAAAAAAATTTTTTTAGATCGAGGATGTACTAAAAAATTTTTTTTTAGATCGAGGATGTACTAAAAAAATTTTTTTAGATCGAGGATGTACTAAAAAAATTTTTTTAGATCGAGGATGTACTAAAAAAATTTTTTTTAGATCGAGGATGTACTAAAAAAATTTTTTTAGATCGAGGATGTACTAAAAAAATTTTTTTTAGATCGAGGATGTACTAAAAAATTTTTTTTAAATCGAGGATGTACTAAAAAAATTTTTTTAGATCGAGGATGTACTAAAAAAATTTTTTTTAGATCGAGGATGTACTAAAAAAATTTTTTTAGATCGAGGATGTACTAAAAAAATTTTTTTTAGATCGAGGATGTACTAAAAAAATTTTTTTTAGATCGAGGATGTACTAAAAAAATTTTTTTAGATCGAGGATGTACTAAAAAAATTTTTTTCATATCAAGGATGTACTAAAAAAATTTTTTTTAGATCGAGGATGTACTAAAAAATTTTTTTTAAATCGAGGATGTACTAAAAAAATTTTTTTAAATCGAGGATGTACTAAAAAAATTTTTTTAGATCGAGGATGTACTAAAAAAATTTTTTTTAGATCGAGGATGTACTAAAAAAATTTTTTTAGATCGAGGATGTACTAAAAAATTTTTTTTTAGATCGAGGATGTACTAAAAAAATTTTTTTTAGATCGAGGATGTACTAAAAAAATTTTTTTAGATCGAGGATGTACTAAAAAAATTTTTTTCATATCAAGGATGTACTAAAAAAATTTTTTTTAGATCGAGGATGTACTAAACAAATTTTTTTAGATCGAGGATGTACTAAAAAAATTTTTTTTAGATCGAGGATGTACTAAAAAATTTTTTTTAAATCGAGGATGTACTAAAAAAATTTTTTTAGATCGAGGATGTACTAAAAAAATTTTTTTTAGATCGAGGATGTACTAAAAAAATTTTTTTTAGATCGAGGATGTACTAAAAAAATTTTTTTAGATCGAGGATGTACTAAAAAAATTTTTTTTAGATCGAGGATGTACTAAAAAAATTTTTTTAGATCGAGGATGTACTAAAAAAATTTTTTTTAGATCGAGGATGTACTAAAAAAATTTTTTTAGATCGAGGATGTACTAAAAAAATTTTTTTTAAATCGAGGATGTACTAAAAAAATTTTTTTAGATCGAGGATGTACTAAAAAAATTTTTTTTAGATCGAGGATGTACTAAAAAAATTTTTTTAGATCGAGGATGTACTAAAAAAATTTTTTTTAGATCGAGGATGTACTAAAAAAATTTTTTTTAGATCGAGGATGTACTAAAAAAATTTTTTTAGATCGAGGATGTACTAAAAAATTTTTTTTAAATCGAGGATGTACTAAAAAAATTTTTTTAGATCGAGGATGTACTAAAAAAATTTTTTTTAGATCGAGGATGTACTAAAAAAATTTTTTTAGATCGAGGATGTACTAAAAAAATTTTTTTTAGATCGAGGATGTACTAAAAAAATTTTTTTTAGATCGAGGATGTACTAAAAAAATTTTTTTAGATCGAGGATGTACTAAAAAAATTTTTTTTAGATCGAGGATGTACTAAAAAAATTTTTTTAGATCGAGGATGTACTAAAAAAATTTTTTTTAGATCGAGGATGTACTAAAAAATTTTTTTTAAATCGAGGATGTACTAAAAAAATTTTTTTAGATCGAGGATGTACTAAAAAAATTTTTTTTAGATCGAGGATGTACTAAAAAAATTTTTTTAGATCGAGGATGTACTAAAAAAATTTTTTTTAGATCGAGGATGTACTAAAAAAATTTTTTTTAGATCGAGGATGTACTAAAAAAATTTTTTTAGATCGAGGATGTACTAAAAAAATTTTTTTCATATCAAGGATGTACTATAAAAATTTTTTTTAGATCGAGGATGTACTAAAAAAATTTTTTTAGATCGAGGATGTACTAAAAAAATTTTTTTTAGATCGAGGATGTACTAAAAAAATTTTTTTTAGATCGAGGATGTACTAAAAAAATTTTTTTAGATCGAGGATGTACTAAAAAAATTTTTTTTAGATCGAGGATGTACTAAAAAAATTTTTTTTAAATCGAGGATGTACTAAAAAAATTTTTTTAGATCGAGGATGTACTAAAAAAATTTTTTTTAGGTCGAGGATGTACTAAAAAAATTTTTTTAGATCGAGGATGTACTAAAAAAATTTTTTTTAAATCGAGGATGTACTAAAAAAATTTTTTTAGATCGAGGATGTACTAAAAAAATTTTTTTTAGGTCGAGGATGTACTAAAAAAATTTTTTTTAGGTCGAGGATGTACTAAAAAAATTTTTTTAGATCGAGGATGTACTAAAAAAATTTTTTTTAGGTCGAGGATGTACTAAAAAAATTTTTTTAGATCGAGGATGTACTAAAAAAATTTTTTTAGATCGAGGATGTACTAAAAAAATTTTTTTTAAATCGAGGATGTACTAAAAAAATTTTTTTAGATCGAGGATGTACTAAAAAAATTTTGTTTAGGTCGAGGATGTACTAAAAAAATTTTTTTAAATCGAGGATGTACTAAAAAAATTTTTTTTAAATCGAGGATGTACTAAAAAAATTTTTTTAGATCGAGGATGTACTAAAAAAATTTTTTTTAAATCGAGGATGTACTAAAAAAATTTTTTTTAAATCGAGGATGTACTAAAAAATTTTTTTTTAAATCGAGGATGTACTAAAAAAATTTTTTTAGATCGAGGATGTACTAAAAAAATTTTTTTTAGGTCGAGGATGTACTAAAAAAATTTTTTTAGATCGAGGATGTACTAAAAAAATTTTTTTTAAATCGAGGATGTACTAAAAAAATTTTTTTAGATCGAGGATGTACTAAAAAAATTTTTTTTAGATCGAGGATGTACTAAAAAAATTTTTTTTAGATCGAGGATGTACTAAAAAATTTTTTTTAAATCGAGGATGTACTAAAAAAAATTTTTTCATATCAAGGATGTACTAAAAAAATTTTTTTTAGATCGAGGATGTACTAAAAAAATTTTTTTAGATCGAGGATGTACTAAAAAAATTTTTTTTAAATCGAGGATGTACTAAAAAAATTTTTTTAGATCGAGGATGTACTAAAAAAATTTTTTTTAGGTCGAGGATGTACTAAAAAAATTTTTTTAGATCGAGGATGTACTAAAAAAATTTTTTTTAGGTCGAGGATGTACTAAAAAAATTTTTTTAAATCGAGGATGTACTAAAAAAATTTTTTTTAAATCGAGGATGTACTAAAAAAATTTTTTTTAAATCGAGGATGTACTAAAAAAATTTTTTTAGATCGAGGATGTACTAAAAAAATTTTTTTAAATCGAGGATGTACTAAAAAAATTTTTTTTAAATTGAGGATGTACTAAAAAAATTTTTTTAGATCGAGGATGTACTAAAAAAATTTTTTTAAATCGAGGATGTACTAAAAAAATTTTTTTTAAATCGAGGATGTACTAAAAAAATTTTTTTAGATCGAGGATGTACTAAAAAAATTTTTGTTAGGTCGAGGATGTACTAAAAAATTTTTTTTTAGATCGAGGATGTACTAAAAAAATTTTTTTAGATCGAGGATGTACTAAAAAAATTTTTTTAGATCGAGGATGTACTAAAAAAATTTTTTTAAATCGAGGATGTACTAAAAAAATTTTTTTTAAATCGAGGATGTACTAAAAAAATTTTTTTAGATCGAGGATGTACTAAAAAAATTTTTTTTAGGTCGAGGATGTACTAAAAAAATTTTTTTAGATCGAGGATGTACTAAAAAAATTTTTTTTAGGTCGAGGATGTACTTAAAAAAATTTTTTTAGATCGAGGATGTACTAAAAAAATTTTTTTAGATCGAGGATGTACTAAAAAAATTTTTTTAAATCGAGGATGTACTAAAAAAATTTTTTTAGATCGAGGATGTACTAAAAAAATTTTTTTTAAATCGAGGATGTACTAAAAAAATTTTTTTAGATCGAGGATGTACTAAAAAAATTTTGTTTAGGTCGAGGATGTACTAAAAAAATTTTTTTAAATCGAGGATGTACTAAAAAAATTTTTTTTAAATCGAGGATGTACTAAAAAAATTTTTTTAGATCGAGGATGTACTAAAAAAATTTTTTTTAAATCGAGGATGTACTAAAAAAATTTTTTTAGATCGAGGATGTACTAAAAAAATTTTTTTTAAATCGAGGATGTACTAAAAAAATTTTTTTAGATCGAGGATGTACTAAAAAAATTATGTTTAGGTCGAGGATGTACTAAAAAAATTTTTTTAGATCGAGGATGTACTAAAAAAATTTTTTTTAGGTCGAGGATGTACTTAAAAAAATTTTTTTAGATCGAGGATGTACTAAAAAAATTTTTTTAGATCGAGGATGTACTAAAAAAATTTTTTTAAATCGAGGATGTACTAAAAAAATTTTTTTAGATCGAGGATGTACTAAAAAAATTTTTTTTAAATCGAGGATGTACTAAAAAAATTTTTTTAGATCGAGGATGTACTAAAAAAATTTTGTTTAGGTCGAGGATGTACTAAAAAAATTTTTTTAAATCGAGGATGTACTAAAAAAATTTTTTTTAAATCGAGGATGTACTAAAAAAATTTTTTTAGATCGAGGATGTACTAAAAAAATTTTTTTTAAATCGAGGATGTACTAAAAAAATTTTTTTAGATCGAGGATGTACTAAAAAAATTTTGTTTAGGTCGAGGATGTACTAAAAAAATTTTTTTAAATCGAGGATGTACTAAAAAAATTTTTTTTAAATCGAGGATGTACTAAAAAAATTTTTTTAGATCGAGGATGTACTAAAAAAATTTTTTTTAGGTCGAGGATGTACTAAAAAAATTTTTTTAGATCGAGGATGTACTAAAAAAATTTTTTTTAGGTCGAGGATGTACTTAAAAAAATTTTTTTAGATCGAGGATGTACTAAAAAAATTTTTTTAGATCGAGGATGTACTAAAAAAATTTTTTTAAATCGAGGATGTACTAAAAAAATTTTTTTAGATCGAGGATGTACTAAAAAAATTTTTTTTAAATCGAGGATGTACTAAAAAAATTTTTTTAGATCGAGGATGTACTAAAAAAATTTTGTTTAGGTCGAGGATGTACTAAAAAAATTTTTTTAAATCGAGGATGTACTAAAAAAATTTTTTTTAAATCGAGGATGTACTAAAAAAATTTTTTTAGATCGAGGATGTACTAAAAAAATTTTTTTTAGGTCGAGGATGTACTAAAAAAATTTTTTTAGATCGAGGATGTACTAAAAAAATTTTTTTAAATCGAGGATGTACTAAAAAAATTTTTTTTAAATCGAGGATGTACTAAAAAAATTTTTTTAGATCGAGGATGTACTAAAAAAATTTTTTTTAAATCGAGGATGTACTAAAAAAATTTTTTTAGATCGAGGATGTACTAAAAAAATTTTGTTTAGGTCGAGGATGTACTAAAAAAATTTTTTTAAATCGAGGATGTACTAAAAAAATTTTTTTTAAATCGAGGATGTACTAAAAAAATTTTTTTAGATCGAGGATGTACTAAAAAAATTTTTTTTAGGTCGAGGATGTACTAAAAAAATTTTTTTAGATCGAGGATGTACTAAAAAAATTTTTTTAAATCGAGGATGTACTAAAAAAATTTTTTTTAAATCGAGGATGTACTAAAAAAATTTTTTTAGATCGAGGATGTACTAAAAAAATTTTTTTTAGGTCGAGGATGTACTAAAAAAATTTTTTTAGATCGAGGATGTACTAAAAAAATTTTTTTTAGGTCGAGGATGTACTAAAAAAATTTTTTTAGATCGAGGATGTACTAAAAAAATTTTTTTTAAATCGAGGATGTACTAAAAAAATTTTTTTAGATCGAGGATGTACTAAAAAAATTTTGTTTAGGTCGAGGATGTACTAAAAAAATTTTTTTAAATCGAGGATGTACTAAAAAAATTTTTTTTAAATCGAGGATGTACTAAAAAAATTTTTTTAGATCGAGGATGTACTAAAAAAATTTTTTTTAGGTCGAGGATGTACTAAAAAAATTTTTTTAGATCGAAGATGTACTAAAAAAATTTTTTTAGATCGAGGATGTGCTAAAAAAATTTTTTTAAATCGAGGATGTACTAAAAAAATTTTTTTTAAATCGAGGATGTACTAACAAAATTTTTTTAGATCGAGGATGTACTAAAAAAAATTTTTTTAGGTCGAGGATGCACTAAAAAAATTTTTTTAGATCGAGGATGTACTAAAAAAATTTTTTTAAATCGAGGATGTACTAAAAAAATTTTTTTAGATCGAGGATGTACTAAAAAAATTTTTTTTAGGTCGAGGATGTACTAAAAAAATTTTTTTAGATCGAGGATGTACTAAAAAAATTTTTTTTAAATCGAGGATGTACTAAAAAAATTTTTTTAGATCGAGGATGTACTAAAAAAATTTTTTTTAGGTCGAGGATGTACTAAAAAAATTTTTTTTAGGTCGAGGATGTACTAAAAAAATTTTTTTAGATCGAGGATGTACTAAAAAAATTTTTTTTAGGTCGAGGATGTACTAAAAAAATTTTTTTAGATCGAGGATGTACTAAAAAAATTTTGTTTAGGTCGAGGATGTACTAAAAAAATTTTTTTAAATCGAGGATGTACTAAAAAAATTTTTTTTAAATCGAGGATGTACTAAAAAAGTTTTTTTAGATCGAGGATGTACTAAAAAAATTTTTTTTAAATCGAGGATGTACTAAAAAAATTTTTTTAGATCGAGGATGTACTAAAAAAATTTTTTTTAGGTCGAGGATGTACTAAAAAAATTTTTTTAGATCGAGGATGTACTAAAAAAATTTTTTTTAAATCGAGGATGTACTAAAAAAATTTTTTTAGATCGAGGATGTACTAAAAAAATTTTTTTTAGATCGAGGATGTACTAAAAAAATTTTTTTTAGATCGAGGATGTACTAAAAATTTTTTTTAAATCGAGGATGTACTAAAAAAAATTTTTTCATATCAAGGATGTACTAAAAAAATTTTTTTTAGATCGAGGATGTACTAAAAAAATTTTTTTTAAATCGAGGATGTACTAAAAAAATTTTTTTAGATCGAGGATGTACTAAAAAAATTTTTTTTAGGTCGAGGATGTACTAAAAAAATTTTTTTAGATCGAGGATGTACTAAAAAAATTTTTTTTAGGTCGAGGATGTACTAAAAAAATTTTTTTAAATCGAGGATGTACTAAAAAAATTTTTTTTAAATCGAGGATGTACTAAAAAAGTTTTTTAAGATCGAGGATGTACTAAAAAAATTTTTTTTAAATCGAGGATGTACTAAAAAAATTTTTTTTAAATCGAGGATGTACTAAAAAATTTTTTTTTAAATCGAGGATGTACTAAAAAAATTTTTTTAGATCGAGGATGTACTAAAAAAATTTTTTTTAGGTCGAGGATGTACTAAAAAAATTTTTTTAGATCGAGGATGTACTAAAAAAATTTTTTTTAAATCGAGGATGTACTAAAAAAATTTTTTTAGATCGAGGATGTACTAAAAAAATTTTTTTTAGATCGAGGATGTACTAAAAAAATTTTTTTTAGATCGAGGATGTACTAAAAAATTTTTTTTAAATCGAGGATGTACTAAAAAAAATTTTTTCATATCAAGGATGTACTAAAAAAATTTTTTTTAGATCGAGGATGTACTAAAAAAATTTTTTTTAAATCGAGGATGTACTAAAAAATTTTTTTAGATCGAGGATGTACTAAAAAAATTTTTTTTAGGTCGAGGATGTACTAAAAAAATTTTTTTAGATCGAGGATGTACTAAAAAAATTTTTTTTAGGTCGAGGATGTACTAAAAAAATTTTTTTAAATCGAGGATGTACTAAAAAAATTTTTTTTAAATCGAGGATGTACTAAAAAAATTTTTTTTAAATCGAGGATGTACTAAAAAAATTTTTTTAGATCGAGGATGTACTAAAAAAATTTTTTTAAATCGAGGATGTACTAAAAAAATTTTTTTTAAATTGAGGATGTACTAAAAAAATTTTTTTAGATCGAGGATGTACTAAAAAAATTTTTTTAAATCGAGGATGTACTAAAAAAATTTTTTTTAAATCGAGGATGTACTAAAAAAATTTTTTTAGATCGAGGATGTACTAAAAAAATTTTTGTTAGGTCGAGGATGTACTAAAAAAATTTTTTTTAGATCGAGGATGTACTAAAAAAATTTTTTTAGATCGAGGATGTACTAAAAAAATTTTTTTAGATCGAGGATGTACTAAAAAAATTTTTTTAAATCGAGGATGTACTAAAAAAATTTTTTTTAAATCGAGGATGTACTAAAAAAATTTTTTTAGATCGAGGATGTACTAAAAAAATTTTTTTAGATCGAGGATGTACTAAAAAAATTTTTTTAGATCGAGGATGTACTAAAAAAATTTTTTTTAGGTCGAGGATGTACTTAAAAAAATTTTTTTAGATCGAGGATGTACTAAAAAAATTTTTTTAGATCGAGGATGTACTAAAAAAATTTTTTTAAATCGAGGATGTACTAAAAAATTTTTTTTTAAATCGAGGATGTACTAAAAAAATTTTGTTAGATCGAGGATGTACTAAAAAAATTTTTTTAGTTCGAGGATGTACTAAAAAAATTTTTTTAGATCGAGGATGTGCTAAAAAAAATTTTTTTAGATCGAGAATGTACTAAAAAATTTTTTTTAAATCGAGGATGTACTAAAAAAAATTTTTTCATATCAAGGATGTACTAAAAAATTTTTTTTTAAATCGAGGATGTACTAAAAAAATTTTTTTTAGATCGAGGATGTACTAAAAAAATTTTTTTAGATCGAGGATGTGCTAAAAAAATTTTTTTTAGATCGAGGATGTACTAAAAAATTTTTTTTAAATCGAGGATGTACTAAAAATTTTTTTTAGATCGAGGATGTACTAAAAAAATTTTTTTTAGGTCGAGGATGTACTAAAAAAATTTTTTTAGGTCGAGGATGTACTAAAAAAATTTTTTTAGATCGAGGATGTACTAAAAAAATTTTTTTAGATCGAGGATGTACTAAAAAAATTTTTTTAAATCGAGGATGTACTAAAAAAATTTTTTTTAAATCGAGGATGTACTAAAAAAATTTTTTTAGATCGAGGATGTACTAAAAAAATTTTTTTTAGGTCGAGGATGAACTAAAAAAATTTTTTTAGATCGAGGATGTACTAAAAAAATTTTTTTTAGGTCGAGGATGTACTAAAAAAATTTTTTTAGATCGAGGATGTACTAAAAAAATTTTTTTAGATCGAGGATGTACTAAAAAAATTTTTTTAAATCGAGGATGTACTAAAAAAATTTTTTTTAAATCGAGGATGTACTAAAAAAATTTTTTTAGATCGAGGATGTACTAAAAAAATTTTTTTTAGATCGAGGATGTACTAAAAAAATTTTTTTAGATCGAGGATGTGCTAAAAAAATTTTTTTTAGATCGAGGATGTACTAAAAAATTTTTTTTCAATCGAGGATGTACTAAAAAAAATTTTTTCATATCAAGGATGTACTAAAAAAATTTTTTTAAATCGAGGATGTACTAAAAAAATTTTTTTAGATCGAGGATGTACTAAAAAAATTATTTTTAGATCGAGGATGTACTAAAAAAATTTTTTTAGATCGAGGATGTGCTAAAAAAATTTTTTTTAGATCGAGGATGTACTAAAAAATTTTTTTTAAATCGAGGATGTACTAAAAAATTTTTTTAGATCGAGGATGTACTAAAAAAATTTTTTTTAAATCGAGGATGTACTAAAAAAATTTTTTTAGATCGAGGATGTGCTAAAAAAATTTTTTTTAGATCGAGGATGTACTAAAAAATTTTTTTTAAATCGAGGATGTACTAAAAAAAATTTTTTCATATCAAGGATGTACTAAAAAATTTTTTTTTAGATCGAGGACGTACTAAAAAAATTTTTTAAGATCGAGGATGTACTAAAAAAATTTTTTTTAAATCGAGGATGTACTAAAAAAATTTTTTTTAAATCGAGGATGTACTAAAAAAATTTTTTTAGATCGAGGATGTACTAAAAAAATTTTTTTTAGGTCGAGGATGTACTAAAAAAATTTTTTTAGATCGAGGATGTACTAAAAAAATTTTTTTTAAATCGAGGATGTACTAAAAAAATTTTTTTAGATCGAGGATGTACTAAAAAAATTTTTTTTAGGTCGAGGATGTACTAAAAAAATTTTTTTTAGGTCGAGGATGTACTAAAAAAATTTTTTTAGATCGAGGATGTACTAAAAAAATTTTTTTTAGGTCGAGGATGTACTAAAACATTTTTTTTAGATCGAGGATGTACTAAAAAAATTTTTTTTAGATCGAGGATGTACTAAAAAAATTTTTTTAAATCGAGGATGTACTAAAAAAATTTTTTTTAAATCGAGGATGTACTAAAAAAATTTTTTTAGATCGAGGATGTACTAAAAAAATTTTTTTTAGGTCGAGGATGTACTAAAAAAATTTTTTTAGATCGAGGATGTACTAAAAAAATTTTTTTTAGGTCGAGGATGTACTAAAAAAATTTTTTTAGATCGAGGATGTACTAAAAAAATTTTTTTTAGATCGAGGATGTACTAAAAAAATTTTTTTAAATCGAGGATGTACTAAAAAAATTTTCTTTAAATCGAGGATGTACTAAAAAAATTTTTTTAGATCGAGGATGTACTAAAAAAATTTTTTTTAGATCGAGGATGTACTAAAAAAATTTTTTTAGATCGAGGATGTACTAAAAAATTTTTTTTTAAATCGAGGATGTACTAAAAAAATTTTTTTAGATCGAGGATGTACTAAAAAAAATTTTTTTAGATCGAGGATGTACTAAAAAAATTTTTTTAGATCGAGGATGTACTAAAAAAATTTTTTTTAGGTCGAGGATGTACTAAAAAAATTTTTTTAGATCGAGGATGTACTAAAAAAATTTTTTTTAGGTCGAGGATGTACTAAAAAAATTTTTTTAGATCGAGGATGTACTAAAAAAATTTTTTTTAGATCGAGGATGTACTAAAAAAATTTTTTTAGATCGAGGATGTGCTAAAAAAATTTTTTTTAGATCGAGGATGTACTAAAAAATTTTTTTTAAATCGAGGATGTACTAAAAAATTTTTTTAGATCGAGGATGTACTAAAAAAATTTTTTTTAAATCGAGGATGTACTAAAAAAATTTTTTTAGATCGAGGATGTGCTAAAAAAATTTTTTTTAGATCGAGGATGTACTAAAAAATTTTTTTTAAATCGAGGATGTACTAAAAAAAAATTTTTCATATCCAGGATGTACTAAAAAATTTTTTTTTAGATCGAGGATGTACTAAAAAAATTTTTTAAGATCGAGGATGTACTAAAAAAATTTTTTTTAAATCGAGGATGTACTAAAAAAATTTTTTTTAAATCGAGGATGTACTAAAAAAATTTTTTTAGATCGAGGATGTACTAAAAAAATTTTTTTTAGGTCGAGGATGTACTAAAAAAATTTTTTTAGATCGAGGATGTACTAAAAAAATTTTTTTTAAATCGAGGATGTACTAAAAAAATTTTTTTAGATCGAGGATGTACTAAAAAAATTTTTTTTAGGTCGAGGATGTACTAAAAAAATTTTTTTTAGGTCGAGGATGTACTAAAAAAATTTTTTTCAGATCGAGGATGTACTAAAAAAATTTTTTTTAGGTCGAGGATGTACTAAAAAAATTTTTTTAGATCGAGGATGTACTAAAAAAATTTTTTTTAGATCGAGGATGTACTAAAAAAATTTTTTTAAATCGAGGATGTACTAAAAAAATTTGTTTTAAATCGAGGATGTACTAAAAAAATTTTTTTAGATCGAGGATGTACTAAAAAAATTTTTTTTAGGTCGAGGATGTACTAAAAAAATTTTTTTAGATCGAGGATGTACTAAAAAAATTTTTTTTAGGTCGAGGATGTACTAAAAAAATTTTTTTAGATCGAGGATGTACTAAAAAAATTTTTTTTAGATCGAGGATGTACTAAAAAAATTTTTTTAAATCGAGGATGTACTAAAAAAATTTTTTTTAAATCGAGGATGTACTAAAAAAATTTTTTTAGATCGAGGATGTACTAAAAAAATTTTTTTTAGATCGAGGATGTACTAAAAAAATTTTTTTAGATCGAGGATGTACTAAAAAATTTTTTTTTAAATCGAGGATGTACTAAAAAAATTTTTTTAGATCGAGGATGTACTAAAAAAAATTTTTTTAGATCGAGGATGTACTAAAAAAATTTTTTTAGATCGAGGATGTACTAAAAAAATTTTTTTTAGGTCGAGGATGTACTAAAAAAATTTTTTTAGATCGAGGATGTACTAAAAAAATTTTTTTTAGGTCGAGGATGTACTAAAAAAATTTTTTTAGATCGAGGATGTACTAAAAAAATTTTTTTAGATCGAGGATGTACTAAAAAAATTTTTTTAAATCGAGGATGTACTAAAAAAAATTTTTTTAAATCGAGGATGTACTAAAAAAATTTTTTTAGATCGAGGATGTACTAAAAAAATTTTTTTTAGATCGAGGATGTACTAAAAAAATTTTTTTAGATCGAGGATGTGCTAAAAAAATTTTTTTTAGATCGAGGATGTACTAAAAAAATTTTTTTTAGGTCGAGGATGTACTAAAAAAATTTTTTTAGATCGAGGATGTACTAAAAAAATTTTTTTAAATCGAGGATGTACTAAAAAAATTTTTTTAGATCGAGGATGTACTAAAAAAATTTTTTTTAGATCGAGGATGTACTAAAAAAATTTTTTTAGATCGAGGATGTGCTAAAAAAATTTTTTTTAGATCGAGGATGTACTAAAAAATTTTTTTTAAATCGAGGATGTACTAAAAAAATTTTTTTTAAATCGAGGATGTACTAAAAAAATTTTTTTAGATCGAGGATGTACTAAAAAAATTTTTTTTAGGTCGGGGATGTACTAAAAAAAATTTTTTAGATCGAGGATGTACTAAAAAAATTTTTTTTAGGTCGAGGATGTACTAAAAAAATTTTTTTAGATCGAGGATGTACTAAAAAAATTTTTTTTAGATCGAGGATGTACTAAAAAAATTTTTTTAAATCGAGGATGTACTAAAAAAATTTTTTTTTAATCGAGGATGTACTAAAAAAATTTTTTTAGATCGAGGATGTACTAAAAAAATTTTTTTTAGATCGAGGATGTACTAAAAAAATTTTTTTAGATCGAGGATGTACTAAAAAAATTTTTTTTAAATCGAGGATGTACTAAAAAAATTTTTTTAGATCGAGGATGTACTAAAAAAATTTTTTTTAGATCGAGGATGTACTAAAAAAATTTTTTTAGATCGAGGATGTACTAAAAAAATTTTTTTAAATCGAGGATGTACTAAAAAAATTTTTTTTAAATCGAGGATGTACTAAAAAAATTTTTTTAGATCGAGGATGTACTAAAAAAATTTTTTTTAGGTCGAGGATGTACTAAAAAAATTTTTTTAGATCGAGGATGTACTAAATAAATTTTTTTTAGGTCGAGGATGTACTAAAAAAATTTTTTTAGATCGAGGATGCACTAAAAAAATTTTTTTTAGATCGAGGATGTACTAAAAAATTTTTTTTAAATCGAGGGAGTACTAAAAAAAATTTTTTCATATCAAGGATATACTAAAAAAATTTTTTTTAGATCGAGGATGTACTAAAAAAATTTTTTTAGATCGAGGATGTACTAAAAAATTTTTTTTTAAATCGAGGATGTACTAAAAAAATTTTTTTAGATCGAGGATGTACTAAAAAAATTTTTTTTAGATCGAGGATGTACTAAAAAAATTTTTTTAGATCGAGGATGTACTAAAAAATTTTTTTTTAAATCGAGGATGTACTAAAAAATTTTTTTTAGATCGAGGATGTACTAAAAAAAATTTTTTCCTATCAAGGATGTACTAAAAAAATTTTTTTAGATCGAGGATGTACTAAAAAAATTTTTTTTAGGTCGAGGATGTACTAAAAAAATTTTTTTAGATCGAGGATGTACTAAAAAAATTTTTTTTAGATCGAGGATGTACTAAAAAAATTTTTTTAGATCGAGGATGTACTAAAAAAATTTTTTTTAGATCGAGGATGTACTAAAAAATTTTTTTTAAATCGAGGATGTACTAAAAAAAATTTTTTCATATCAAGGATGTACTAAAAAAATTTTTTTTAGATCGAGGATGTACTAAAAAAATTTTTTTAGATCGAGGATGTACTAAAAAATTTTTTTTTAAATCGAGGATGTACTAAAAAATTTTTTTTAGATCGAGGATGTACTAAAAAAAATTTTTTCATATCAAGGATGTACTAAAAAAATTTTTTTAGATCGAGGATGTACTAAAAAAATTTTTTTTAGATCGAGGATGTACTAAAAAATTTTTTTTAAATCGAGGATGTACTAAAAAAAATTTTTTCATATCAAGGATGTACTAAAAAAATTTTTTTTAGATCGAGGATGTACTAAAAAAATTTTTTTAGATCGAGGATGTACTAAAAAAATTTTTTTAAATCGAGGATGTACTAAAAAAATTTTTTTTAAATCGAGGATGTACTAAAAAAATTTTTTTAGATCGAGGATGTACTAAAAAAATTTTTTTTAGGTCGAGGATGTACTAAAAAAATTTTTTTAGATCGAGGATGTACTAAAAAAATTTTTTTTAAATCGAGGATGTACTAAAAAAATTTTTTTAGATCGAGGATGTACTAAAAAAATTTTTTTTAGATCGAGGATGTACTAAAAAATTTTTTTTAAATCGAGGATGTACTAAAAAATTTTTTTTTAAATCGAGGATGTACTAAAAAAATTTTTTTTAGATCGAGGATGTACTAAAAAAATTTTTTTAGATCGAGGATGTACTAAAAAAATTTTTTTTAAATCGAGGATGTACTAAAAAAATTTTTTTTAGGTCGAGGATGTACTAAAAAAATTTTTTTAGATCGAGGATGTACTAAAAAAATTTTTTTTAGGTCGAGGATGTACTAAAAAAATTTTTTTAGATCGAGGATGTACTAAAAAAATTTTTTTTAGATCGAGGATGTACTAAAAAAATTTTTTCATATCAAGGATGTACTAAAAAAATTTTTTTTAGATCGAGGATGTACTAAAAAAATTTTTTTAAATCGAGGATGTACTAAAAAATTTTTTTTTAAATCGAGGATGTACTAAAAAAATTTTTTTAGATCGAGGATGTACTAAAAAAATTTTTTTTAGATCGAGGATGTACTAAAAAAATTTTTTTTAAATCGAGGATGTACTAAAAAAATTTTTTTAGATCGAGGATGTACTAAAAAAATTTTTTTTAGGTCGAGGATGTACTAAAAAAATTTTTTTAGATCGAGGATGTACTAAAAAAATTTTTTTTAAATCGAGGATGTACTAAAAAAATTTTTTTAGATCGAGGATGTACTAAAAAAATTTTTTTTAGATCAAGGATGTACTAAAAAATTTTTTTTAAATCGAGGATGTACTAAAAAAAAATTTTTTTCATATCAAGGATGTACTAAAAAAATTTTTTTTAGATCGAGGATGTACTAAAAAAATTTTTTTAGATCGAGGATGTACTAAAAAAATTTTTTTTAAATCGAGGATGTACTAAAAAAATTTTTTTAGATCGAGGATGTACTAAAAAAATTTTTTTTAGGTCGAGGATGTACTAAAAAAATTTTTTTAGATCGAGGATGTACTAAAAAAATTTTTTTTAAATCGAGGATGTACTAAAAAAAATTTTTTCATATCAAGGATGTACTAAAAAAATTTTTTTTAGATCGAGGATGTACTAAAAAAATTTTTTCATATCAAGGATGTACTAAAAAAATTTTTTTTAGATCGAGGATGTACTAAAAAAATTTTTTTAAATCGAGGATGTACTAAAAAATTTTTTTTTAAATCGAGGATGTACTAAAAAAATTTTTTTAGATCGAGGATGTACTAAAAAAATTTTTTTTAGATCGAGGATGTACTAAAAAAATTTTTTTAGGTCGAGGATGTACTAAAAAAATTTTTTTTAGGTCGAGGATGTACTAAAAAAATTTTTTTAGATCGAGGATGTACTAAAAAAATTTTTTTTTAAATCGAGGATGTACTAAAAAAATTTTTTTAGATCGAGGATGTACTAAAAAAATTTTTTAAATCGAGGATGTACTAAAAAAATTTTTTTTAAATCGAGGATGTACTAAAAAATTTTTTTTAGATCGAGGATGTACTAAAAAAATTTTTTTAGGTCGAGGATGTACTAAAAAAATTTTTTTTAGGTCGAGGATGTACTAAAAAAATTTTTTTAGATCGAGGATGTACTAAAAAAATTTTTTTTAAATCGAGGATGTACTAAAAAAATTTTTTTAGATCGAGGATGTACTAAAAAAATTTTTTTTAGGTCGAGGATGTACTAAAAAAATTTTTTTAGATCGAGGATGTACTAAAAAAATTTTTTTAAATCGAGGATGTACTAAAAAAATTTTTTTTAAATCGAGGATGTACTAAAAAAATTTTTTTAGATCGAGGATGTACTAAAAATTTTTTTTTAAATCGAGGATGTACTAAAAAAATTTTTTTTAGATCGAGGATGTACTAAAAAAATTTTTTTAGGTCGAGGATGTACTAAAAAAATTTTTTGTAGGTCGAGGATGTACTAAAAAAATTTTTTTAGATCGAGGATGTACTAAAAAAATTTTTTTTAATCGAGGATGTACTAAAAAAATTTTTTTAGATCGAGGATGTACTAAAAAAATTTTTTTTAGATCGAGGATGTACTAAAAAAATTTTTTTAGGTCGAGGATGTACTAAAAAAATTTTTTTAGGTCGAGGATGTACTAAAAAAATTTTTTTAGATCGAGGATGTACTAAAAAAATTTTTTTTAAATCGAGGATGTACTAAAAAAATTTTTTTTAAATCGAGGATGTACTAAAAAAATTTTTTTAGATCGAGGATGTACTAAAAAAATTTTTTTTAGATCGAGGATGTACTAAAAAATTTTTTTTAAATCGAGGATGTACTAAAAAAAATTTTTTCATATCAAGGATGTACTAAAAAAATTTTTTTTAGATCGAGGATGTACTAAAAAAATTGTTTTAGATCGAGGATGTACTAAAAAATTTTTTTTTAAATCAAGGATGTACTAAAAAAATTTTTTTAGATCGAGGATGTACTAAAAAAATTTTTTTTAGGTCGAGGATGTACTAAAAAAATTTTTTTAGATCGAGGATGTACTAAAAAAATTTTTTTTAGGTCGAGGATGTACTAAAAAAATTTTTTTAGATCGAGGATGTACTAAAAAAATTTTTTTTAGATCGAGGATGTACTAAAAAAATTTTTTTAAATCGAGGATGTACTAAAAAAATTTTTTTTAAATCGAGGATGTACTAAAAAAATTTTTTTAGATCGAGGATGTACTAAAAAAATTTTTTTTAGATCGAGGATGTACTAAAAAATTTTTTTTAAATCGAGGATGTACTAAAAAAAATTTTTTCATATCAAGGATGTACTAAAAAAATTTTTTTTAGATCGAGGATGTTTTAAAAAAATTTTTTTAGATCGAGGCTGTACTAAAAAAATTTTTTTTAGATCGAGGATGTACTAAAAAATTTTTTTTAAATCGAGGATGTACTAAAAAAAATTTTTTCATATCAAGGATGTACTAAAAAAATTTTTTTTTGGGATCGAGGATGTACTAAAAAAATTTTTTTAGATCGAGGATGTACTAATAAAATTTTTTTTTAAATCGAGGATGTACTAAAAAAATTTTTTTAGATCGAGGATGTACTAAAAAAATTTTTTTTAGGTCGAGGATGTACTAAAAAAATTTTTTTAGATCGAGGATGTACTAAAAAAATTTTTTTTAGGTCGAGGATGTACTAAAAAATTTTTTTAGATCGAGGATGTACTAAAAAAATTTTTTTTAGATCGAGGATGTACTAAAAAAATTTTTTTAAATCGAGGATGTACTAAAAAAATTTTTTTTAAATCGAGGATGTACTAAAAAAATTTTTTTAGATCGAGGATGTACTAAAAAATTTTTTTTAGGTCGAGGATGTACTAAAAAAATTTTTTTAGATCGAGGATGTACTAAAAAAATTTTTTTTAGGTCGAGGATGTACTAAAAAAATTTTTTTAGATCGAGGATGTACTAAAAAAATTTTTTTTAGGTCGAGGATGTACTAAAAAAATTTTTTTAGATCGAGGATGTACTAAAAAAATTTTTTTTAGATCGAGGATGTACTAAAAAAATTTTTTTAAATCGAGGATGTACTAAAAAAATTTTTTTTAAATCGAGGATGTACTAAAAAAATTTTTTTAGATCGAGGATGTACTAAAAAAATTTTTTTTAGGTCGAGGATGTACTAAAAAATTTTTTTAGATCGAGGATGTACTAAAAAAATTTTTTTTAGGTCGAGGATGTACTAAAAAAATTTTTTTAGATCGAGGATGTACTAAAAAAATTTTTTTTAGATCGAGGATGTACTAAAAAAATTTTTTTAGATCGAGGATGTACTAAAAAAATTTTTTTAAATCGAGGATGTACTAAAAAAATTTTTTTAGATCGAGGATGTACTAAAAAAATTTTTTTTAGATCGAGGATGTACTAAAAAAATTTTTTTAGATCGAGGATGTGCTAAAAAAATTTTTTTTAGATCGAGGATGTACTAAAAAATTTTTTTTAAATCGAGGATGTACTAAAAAAAATTTTTTCATATCAAGGATGTACTAAAAAAATTTTTTTTAGATCGAGGATGTACTAAAAAAATTTTTTTTAGATCGAGGATGTACTAAAAAAATTTTTTTAAATCGAGGATGTACTAAAAAAATTTTTTTAAATCGAGGATGTACTAAAAAAATTTTTTTTAAATCGAGGATGTACTAAAAAAATTTTTTTTAAATCGAGGATGTACTAAAAAAATTTTTTTAGATCGAGGATGTACTAAAAAAATTTTTTTTAGGTCGAGGATGTACTAAAAAAATTTTTTTAGATCGAGGATGTACTAAAAAAATTTTTTTTAGATCGAGGATGTACTAAAAAAATTTTTTTAAATCGAGGATGTACTAAAAAAATGTTTTTTAAATCGAGGATGTACTAAAAAAATTTTTTTAGATCGAGGATGTACTAAAAAAATTTTTTTTAGGTCGAGGATGTACTAAAAAAATTTTTTTAGATCGAGGATGTACTAAAAAAATTTTTTTTAAATCGAGGATGTACTAAAAAAATTTTTTTAGATCGAGGATGTACTAAAAAAATTTTTTTTAGATCGAGGATGTACTAAAAAAATTTTTTTAGATCGAGGATGTGCTTAAAAAAATTTTTTTTAGATCGAGGATGTACTAAAAAATTTTTTTTAAATCGAGGATGTACTAAAAAAAATTTTTTCATATCAAGGATGTACTAAAAAAATTTGTTTTAGATCGAGGATGTACTAAAAAATTTTTTTTTAGATCGAGGATGTACTAAAAAAATTTTTTTAAATCGAGGATGTACTAAAAAAATTTTTTTAAATCGAGGATGTACTAAAAAAATTTTTTTTAAATCGAGGATGTACTAAAAAAATTTTTTTTAAATCGAGGATGTACTAAAAAAATTTTTTTAGATCGAGGATGTACTAAAAAAATTTTTTTAATTCGAGGATGTACTAAAAAAATTTTTTTTAAATCGAGGATGTACTAAAAAAATTTTTTCATATCAAGGATGTACTAAAAAAATTTTTTTTAGATCGAGGATGTACTAAAAAAATTTTTTTAGATCGAGGATGTACTAAAAAAATTTTTTTTAAATCGAGGATGTACTAAAAAAATTTTTTTAGATCGAGGATGTACTAAAAAAATTTTTTTTAGGTCGAGGATGTACTAAAAAAATTTTTTTAGATCGAGGATGTACTAAAAAAATTTTTTTTAAATCGAGGATGTACTAAAAAAAATTTTTTAGATCGAGGATGTACTAAAAAAATTTTTTTTAGGTCGAGGATGTACTAAAAAAATTTTTTTTAGGTCGAGGATGTACTAAAAAAATTTTTTTAGATCGAGGATGTACTAAAAAAATTTTTTTTAGGTCAAGGATGTACTATAAAAATTTTTTTAGATCGAGGATGTACTAAAAAAATTTTTTTTAAATCGAGGATGTACTAAAAAAATTTTTTTAGATCGAGGATGTACTAAAAAAATTTTTTTTAAATCGAGGATGTACTAAAAAAATTTTTTTAGATCGAGGATGTACTAAAAAAATTTTTTTTAGGTCGAGGATGTACTAAAAAAATTTTTTTAGATCGAGGATGTACTAAAAAAATTTTTTTTAGATCGAGGATGTACTAAAAAAATTTTTTTAAATCGAGGATGTACTAAAAAAATTTTTTTTAAATCGAGGATGTACTAAAAAAATTTTTTTAGATCGAGGATGTACTAAAAAAATTTTTTTTAGGTCGAGGATGTACTAAAAAAATTTTTTTAGATCGAGGATGTACTAAAAAATTTTTTTTAAATCGAGGATGTACTAAAAAAATTTTTTTAGATCGAGGATGTACTAAAAAAATTTTTTTTAGGTCGAGGATGTACTAAAAAATTTTTTTTAAATCGAGGATGTACTAAAAAAAATTTTTTCATATCAAGGATGTACTAAAAAAATTTTTTTTAGATCGAGGATGTACTAAAAAAATTTTTTTAGATCGAGGATGTACTAAAAAAATTTTTTTTTAATCGAGGATGTACTAAAAAAATTTTTTTAGATCGAGGATGTACTAAAAAAATTTTTTTTAGGTCGAGGATGTACTAAAAAAATTTTTTTAGATCGAGGATGTACTAAAAAAATTTTTTTAAATCGAGGATGTACTAAAAAAATTTTTTTTAAATCGAGGATGTACTAAAAAAATTTTTTTAGATCGAGGATGTACTAAAAAAATTTTTTTAAATCGAGGATGTACTAAAAAAATTTTTTTTAAATCGAGGATGTACTAAAAAAATTTTTTTAGATCGAGGATGTACTAAAAAAATTTTTTTTAAATCGAGGATGTACTAAAAAAATTTTTTTAGATCGAGGATGTACTAAAAAAATTTTTTTTAGATCGAGGATGTACTAAAAAATTTTTTTTAAATCGAGGATGTACTAAAAAAAATTTTTTCATATCAAGGATGTACTAAAAAAATTTTTTTTAGATCGAGGATGTACTAAAAAAATTTTTTTAGATCGAGGATGTACTAAAAAAATTTTTTTTAGGTCGAGGATGTACTAAAAAAATTTTTTTAGATCGAGGATGTACTAAAAAAATTTTTTTTAGGTCGAGGATGTACTAAAAAAATTTTTTTAGATCGAGGATGTACTAAAAAAATTTTTTTTAGATCGAGGATGTACTAAAAATTTTTTTTAAATCGAGGATGTACTAAAAAAAATTTTTTCATATCAAGGATGTACTAAAAAAATTTTTTTTAGATCGAGGATGTACTAAAAAAATTTTTTTAGATCGAGGATGTACTAAAAAAATTTTTTTTAAATCGAGGATGTACTAAAAAAATTTTTTTTAAATCGAGGATGTACTAAAAAAATTTTTTTAGATCGAGGATGTACTAAAAAAATTTTTTTAAATCGAGGATGTACTAAAAAAATTTTTTTTAAATCGAGGATGTACTAAAAAAATTTTTTTAGATCGAGGATGTACTAAAAAAATTTTTTTAAATCGAGGATGTACTAAAAAATTTTTTTAGATCGAGGATGTACTAAAAAATTTTTTTTAAATCGAGGATGTACTAAAAAAATTTTTTTAGATCGAGGATGTACTAAAAAAATTTTTTTTAGATCGAGGATGTACTAAAAAATTTTTTTTAAATCGAGGATGTACTAAAAAAATTTTTTTAGATCAAGGATGTACTAAAAAAATTTTTTTAAATCGAGGATGTACTAAAAAAATTTTTTTTAAATCGAGGATGTACTAAAAAAATTTTTTTTAAATCGAGGATGTACTAAAAAAATTTTTTTAGATCGAGGATGTACTAAAAAAATTTTTTTTAAATCGAGGATGTACTAAAAAAATTTTTTTAGATCGAGGATGTACTAAAAAAATTTTTTTTAGATCGAGGATGTACTAAAAAATTTTTTTTAAATCGAGGATGTACTAAAAAAAATTTTTTCATATCAAGGATGTACTAAAAAAATTTTTTTTAGATCGAGGATGTACTAAAAAAATTTTTTTAGATCGAGGATGTACTAAAAAAATTTTTTTTAGGTCGAGGATGTACTAAAAAATTTTTTTTTTAAATCGAGGATGTACTAAAAAAATTTTTTTAGATCGAGGATGTACTAAAAAAATTTTTTTTAGGTCGAGGATGTACTAAAAAAATTTTTTTAGATCGAGGATGTACTAAAAAAATTTTTTTTAGGTCGAGGATGTACTAAAAAAATTTTTTTAGATCGAGGATGTACTAAAAAAATTTTTTTTAGATCGAGGATGTACTAAAAATTTTTTTTAAATCGAGGATGTACTAAAAAAAATTTTTTCATATCAAGGATGTACTAAAAAAATTTTTTTTAGATCGAGGATGTACTAAAAAAATTTTTTTAGATCGAGGATGTACTAAAAAAATTTTTTTTAAATCGAGGATGTACTAAAAAAATTTTTTTAGATCGAGGATGTACTAAAAAATTTTTTTTTAGATCGAGGGTGTACTAAAAAAATTTTTTAAATCGAGGATGTACTAAAAAAAATTTTTTCATATCAAGGATGTACTAAAAAAATTTTTTTTAGATCGAGGATGTACTAAAAAAATTTTTTTAGATCGGGGATGTGCTAAAAAAATTTTTTTTAAATCGAGGATGTACTAAAAAAATTTTTTTAGATCGAGGATGTACTAAAAAAATTTTTTTTAAATCGAGGATGTACTAACAAATTTTTTTTTAAATCGAGGATGTACTAAAAAATTTTTTTTAAATCGAGGATGTACTAAAAAAATTTTTTTAGATCGAGGATGTACTAAAAAAATTTTTTTTAGATCGAGGATGTACTAAAAAAATTTTTTTAGATCGAGGATGTGCTAAAAAAATTTTTTTTAGATCGAGGATGTACTAAAAAATTTTTTTTAAATCGAGGATGTACTAAAAAAAATTTTTTCATATCAAGGATGTACTAAAAAAATTTTTTTTAGATCGAGGATGTACTAAAAAAATTTTGTTTAGATCGAGGATGTACTAAAAAATTTTTTTTAAATCGAGGATGTACTAAAAAAATTTTTTTAGATCGAGGATGTACTAAAAAAATTTTTTTTAAATCGAGGATGTACTAAAAAAATTTTTTTAGATCGAGGATGTACTAAAAAAATTTTTTTTAGGTCGAGGATGTACTAAAAAAATTTTTTTAGATCGAGGATGTACTAAAAAAATTTTTTTTAGGTCGAGGATGTACTAAAAAAATTTTTTTAGATCGAGGATGTACTAAAAAAAATTTTTTCATATCAAGGATGTACTAAAAAAATTTTTTTTAGATCGAGGATGTACTAAAAAAATTTTTTTAGATCGAGGATGTACTAAAAAAATTTTTTTTAAATCGAGGATGTACTAAAAAAATTTTTTTAGATCGAGGATGTACTAAAAAAATTTTTTTTAAATCGAGGATGTACTAAAAAAATTTTTTTAGATCGAGGATGTACTAAAAAAATTTTTTTTAGGTCGAGGATGTAATAAAAAAATTTTTTTAGATCGAGGATGTACTAAAAAAATTTTTTTTAGGTCGAGGATGTACTAAAAAAATTTTTTTTAGGTCGAGGATGTACTAAAAAAATTTTTTTAGATCGAGGATGTACTAAAAAAATTTTTTTTAGGTCGAGGATGTACTAAAAAAATTTTTTTAGATCGAGGATGTACTAAAAAAATTTTTTTTAGATCGAGGATGTACTAAAAATTTTTTTTAAATCGAGGATGTACTAAAAAAAATTTTTTCATATCAAGGATGTACTAAAAAAATTTTTTTTAGATCGAGGATGTACTAAAAAAATTTTTTTAGATCGAGGATGTACTAAAAAAATTTTTTTTAAATCGAGGATGTACTAAAAAAATTTTTTTTAAATCGAGGATGTACTAAAAAAATTTTTTTAGATCGAGGATGTACTAAAAAAATTTTTTTAAATCGAGGATGTACTAAAAAAATTTTTTTTAAATCGAGGATGTACTAAAAAAATTTTTTTAGATCGAGGATGTACTAAAAAAATTTTTTTAAATCGAGGATGTACTAAAAAAATTTTTTTTAGGTCGAGGATGTACTAAAAAAATTTTTTTAGATCGAGGATGTACTAAAAAAATTTTTTTTAGATCGAGGATGTACTAAAAAATTTTTTTTAAATCGAGGATGTACTAAAAAAATTTTTTTAGATCGAGGATGTACTAAAAAAATTTTTTTAAATCGAGGATGTACTAAAAAAATTTTTTTTAAATCGAGGATGTACTAAAAAAATTTTTTTAGATCGAGGATGTACTAAAAAAATTTTTTTTAGATCGAGGATGTACTAAAAAAATTTTTTTAGATCGAGGATGTACTAAAAAATTTTTTTTTAGGTCGAGGATGTACTAAAAAAATTTTTTTTAAATCGAGGATGTACTAAAAAAATTTTTTTAGATCGAGGATGTACTAAAAAAATTTTTTTTAGGTCGAGGATGTACTAAAAAAATTTTTTTAGATCGAGGATGTACTAAAAAAATTTTTTTTAGGTCGAGGATGTACTAAAAAAATTTTTTTAGATCGAGGATGTACTAAAAAAATTTTTTTTAGATCGAGGATGTACTAAAAATTTTTTTTAAATCGAGGATGTACTAAAAAAAATTTTTTCATATCAACGATGTACTAAAAAAATTTTTTTTAGATCGAGGATGTACTAAAAAAATTTTTTTAGATCGAGGATGTACTAAAAAAATTTTTTTTAAATCGAGGATGTACTAAAAAAATTTTTTTAGATCGAGGATGTACTAAAAAATTTTTTTTTAGATCGAGGATGTACTAAAAAAATTTTTTTAAATCGAGGATGTACTAAAAAAAATTTTTTCATATCAAGGATGTACTAAAAAAATTTTTTTTAGATCGAGGATGTACTAAAAAAATTTTTTTAGATCGGGGATGTGCTAAAAAAATTTTTTTTAAATCGAGGATGTACTAAAAAAATTTTTTTAGATCGAGGATGTACTAAAAAAATTTTTTTTAAATCGAGGATGTACTAAAAAATTTTTTTTTAAATCGAGGATGTACTAAAAAATTTTTTTTAAATCGAGGATGTACTAAAAAAATTTTTTTAGATCGAGGATGTACTAAAAAAATTTTTTTTAGATCGAGGATGTACTAAAAAAATTTTTTTAGATCGAGGATGTGCTAAAAAAATTTTTTTTAGATCGAGGATGTACTAAAAAATTTTTTTTAAATCGAGGATGTACTAAAAAAAATTTTTTCATATCAAGGATGTACTAAAAAAATTTTTTTTAGATCGAGGATGTACTAAAAAAATTTTGTTTAGATCGAGGATGTACTAAAAAATTTTTTTTAAATCGAGGATGTACTAAAAAAATTTTTTTAGATCGAGGATGTACTAAAAAAATTTTTTTTAAATCGAGGATGTACTAAAAAAATTTTTTTAGATCGAGGATGTACTAAAAAAATTTTTTTTAGGTCGAGGATGTACTAAAAAAATTTTTTTAGATCGAGGATGTACTAAAAAAATTTTTTTTAGGTCGAGGATGTACTAAAAAAATTTTTTTAGATCGAGGATGTACTAAAAAAATTTTTTTTAGATCGAGGATGTACTAAAAAAATTTTTTTAGATCGAGGATGTACTAAAAAAATTTTTTTTAGGTCGAGGATGTACTAAAAAAATTTTTTTAGATCGAGGATGTACTAAAAAAATTTTTTTTAGATCGAGGATGTACTAAAAAAATTTTTTTAGATCGAGGATGTACTAAAAAAATTTTTTTTAAATCGAGGATGTACTAAAAAAATTTTTTTAGATCGAGGATGTACTAAAAAAATTTTTTTTAGGTCGAGGATGTACTAAAAAAATTTTTTTAGATCGAGGATGTACTAAAAAAATTTTTTTTAGGTCGAGGATGTACTAAAAAAATTTTTTTAGATCGAGGATGTACTAAAAAAATTTTTTTTAGATCGAGGATGTACTAAAAAAATTTTTTTAAATCGAGGATGTACTAAAAAAATTTTTTTTAAATCGAGGATGTACTAAAAAAAATTTTTTAGATCGAGGATGTACCAAAAAAAATTTTTTTTAGGTCGAGGATGTACTAAAAAAATTTTTTTAGATCGAGGATGTACTAAAAAAATTTTTTTTAGGTCGAGGATGTACTAAAAAAATTTTTTTAGATCGAGGATGTACTAAAAAAATTTTTTTTAGGTCGAGGATGTACTAAAAAAATTTTTTTAGATCGAGGATGTACTAAAAAAATTTTTTTTAGATCGAGGATGTACTAAAAAAATTTTTTTAAATCGAGGATGTACTAAAAAAATTTTTTTTAAATCGAGGATGTACTAAAAAAATTTTTTTAGATCGAGGATGTACTAAAAAAATTTTTTTTAGGTCGAGGATGTACTAAAAAAATTTTTTTAGATCGAGGATGTACTAAAAAAATTTTTTTTAGGTCGAGGATGTACTAAAAAAATTTTTTTAGATCGAGGATGTACTAAAAAAATTTTTTTTAGATCGAGGATGTACTAAAAAAATTTTTTTAGATCGAGGATGTACTAAAAAAATTTTTTTTAAATCGAGGATGTACTAAAAAAATTTTTTTAGATCGAGGATGTACTAAAAAAATTTTTTTTAGATCGAGGATGTACTAAAAAAATTTTTTTAAATCGAGGATGTACTAAAAAAATTTTTTTTAAATCGAGGATGTACTAAAAAAAATTTTTTAGATCGAGGATGTACTAAAAAAATTTTTTTAGATCGATGATGTACTAAAAAAATTTTTTTAAATCGAGGATGTACTAAAAAGATTTTTTTTAAATCGAGGATGTACTAAAAAAATTTTTTTAGATCGAGGATGTACTAAAAAAATTTTTTTAAATCGAGGATGTACTAAAAAAATTTTTTTTAAATCGAGGATGTACTAAAAAAATTTTTTTAGATCGAGGATGTACTAAAAAAATTTTTTTTAGATCGAGGATGTACTAAAAAAATTTTTTTAAATCGAGGATGTACTAAAAAAATTTTTTTAAATCGAGGATGTACTAAAAAAACTTTTTTTAAATCGAGGGTGTACTAAAAAATTTTTTTTTAAATCGAGGATGTACTAAAAAAATTTTTTTAGATCGAGAATGTACTAAAAAAATTTTTTTTAGATCGAGGATGTACTAAAAAATTTTTTTTAAATCGAGGATGTACTAAAAAAATTTTTTTAAGATCAAGGATGTACTAAAAAAATTTTTTTAAATCGAGGATGTACTAAAAAAATTTTTTTAAATCGAGGATGTACTAAAAAAATTTTTTTAGATCGAGGATGTACTAAAAAAATTTTTTTTAAATCGAGGATGTACTAAAAAAATTTTTTTAGATCGAGGATGTACTAAAAAAATTTTTTTTAGATCGAGGATGTACTAAAAAATTTTTTTTAAATCGAGGATGTACTAAAAAAAATTTTTTCATATCAAGGATGTACTAAAAAAATTTTTTTTAGATCGAGGATGTACTAAAAAAATTTTTTTAGATCGAGGATGTACTAAAAAAATTTTTTTTAGGTCGAGGATGTACTAAAAAAATTTTTTTTAAATCGAGGATGTACTAAAAAATTTTTTTTAGATCGAGGATGTACTAAAAAAATTTTTTTTAGGTCGAGGATGTACTAAAAAAATTTTTTTAGATCGAGGATGTACTAAAAAAATTTTTTTTAGGTCGAGGATGTACTAAAAAAATTTTTTTAGATCGAGGATGTACTAAAAAAATTTTTTTTAGATCGAGGATGTACTAAAAATTTTTTTTAAATCGAGGATGTACTAAAAAAAATTTTTTCATATCAAGGTTGTACTAAAAAAATTTTTTTTAGATCGAGGATGTACTAAAAAAATTTTTTTAGATCGAGGATGTACTAAAAAAATTTTTTTTAAATCGAGGATGTACTAAAAGAATTTTTTTAGATCGAGGATGTACTAAAAAAATTTTTTTTAGATCGAGGATGTACTAAAAAAATTTTTTTAAATCGAGGATGTACTAAAAAAAATTTTTTCATATCAAGGATGTACTAAAAAAATTTTTTTTAGATCGAGGATGTACTAAAAAAATTTTTTTAGATCGAGGATGTACTAAAAAATTTTTTTTAGGTCGAGGATGTACTTAAAAAATTTTTTTAGATCGAGGATGTACTAAAAAAATTTTTTTTAGATCGAGGATGTACTAAAAAAATTTTTTTTAGATCGAGGATGTACTAAAAAAATTTTTTTAAATCGAGGATGTACTAAAAAAATTTTTTTTAAATCGAGGATGTACTAAAAAAATTTTTTTAGATCGAGGATGTACTAAACAATTTTTTTTTAAATCGAGGATGTACTAAAAAAATTTTTTTTAAATCGAGGATGTACTAAAAAAATTTTTTAGATCGAGGATGTACTAAAAAAATTTTTTTTAGGTCGAGGATGTACTAAAAAAATTTTTTTAGATCGAGGATGTACTAAAAAATTTTTTTAGATCGAGGATGTACTAAAAAATTTTTTTTAGGTCGAATATGTACTAAAAAAATTTTTTTAGATCGAGAATGTACTAAAAAAATTTTTTTTAAATCGAGGATGTACTAAAAAAATTTTTTTAGATCGAGGATGTACTAAAAAAATTTTTTTTAGGTCGAGGATGTACTAAAAAAATTTTTTTAGATCGAGGATGTACTAAAAAAATTTTTTTTAAATCGAGGATGTACTAAAAAAATTTTTTTAGATCGAGGATGTACTAAAAAAATTTTTTTTAGGTCGAGGATGTACTAAAAAAATTTTTTTAGATCGAGGATGTACTAAAAAAATTTTTTTAAATCGAGGATGTACTAAAAAAATTTTTTTTAAATCGAGGATGTACTAAAAAAATTTTTTTTAAATCGAGGATGTACTAAAAAAATTTTTTTAGATCGAGGATGTACTAAAAAAAATTTTTTTTAGGTCGAGGATGTACTAAAAAAATTTTTTTTAGGTCGAGGATGTACTAAAAAAAATTTTTTAGATCGAGGATGTACTAAAAAAATTTTTTTTAGGTCGAGGATGTACTAAAAAAATTTTTTTTAGGTCGAGGATGTACTAAAAAAATTTTTTTAGATCGAGGATGTACTAAAAAAATTTTTTAAGATCGAGGATGTACTAAAAAAATTTTTTTTAAATCGAGGATGTACTAAAAAAATTTTTTTTAGATCGAGGATGTACTAAAAAAATTTGTTTTGATCGAGGATGTACTAAAAAATTTTTTTTTAAATCGAGGATGTACTAAAAAAATTTTTTTAGATCGAGGATGTACTAAAAAAATTTTTTTTAGATCGAGGATGTACTAAAAAAATTTTTTTAGATCGAGGATGTACTAAAAAAATTTTTTTAAATCGAGGATGTACTAAAAAAATTTTTTTTAAATCGAGGATGTACTAAAAAAATTTTTTTAGATCGAGGATGTACTAAAAAAATTTTTTTAAATCGAGGATGTACTAAAAAAATTTTTTTTAAATCGAGGATGTACTAAAAAAATTTTTTTAGATCGAGGATGTACTAAAAAAATTTTTTTTAAATCGAGGATGTACTAAAAAAATTTTTTTAGATCGAGGATGTACTAAAAAAATTTTTTTTAGGTCGAGGATGTACTAAAAAAATTTTTTTAGATCGAGGATGTACTAAAAAAATTTTTTTTAAATCGAGGATGTACTAAAAAAATTTTTTTAGATCGAGGATGTACTAAAAAAATTTTTTTAAATCGAGGATGTACTAAAAAAATTTTTTTTTTAAATCGAGGATGTACTAAAAAAAATTTTTTTAGATCGAGGATGTACTAAAAAAATTTTTTTTAGGTCGAGGATGTACTAAAAAAATTTTTTTAGATCGAAGATGTACTAAAAAAATTTTTTTTAGATCGAGGATGTACTAAAAAAATTTTTTTAAATCGAGGATGTACTAAAAAGGATGTACATCCTCGATCTAAAAAAATTTTTTTAGTACATCCTCGACCTAAAAAAAATTTTTTTAGTACATCCTCAATCTAAAAAAATTTTTTTAGTACATCCTCGATTTAAAAAAAATTTTTTTAGTACATCCTCGATTTAAAAAAATTTTTTTAGTACATCCTCGATCTAAAAAAATTTTTTTAGTACATCCTCGATTTAAAAAAAATTTTTTTAGCACATCCTCGATCTAAAAAAATTTTTTTAGTACATCCTCGACCTAAAAAAAATTTTTTTAGTACATCCTCGATCTAAAAAAATTTTTTTAGTACATCCTCGACCTAAAAAAAATTTTTTTAGTACATCCTCGATCTAAAAAAATTTTTTTAGTACATCCTCGATTTAAAAAAAATTTTTTTAGTACATCCTCGATTTAAAAAAATTTTTTTAGTACATCCTCGATCTAAAAAAATTTTTTTAGTACATCCTCGATTTAAAAAAAATTTTTTTAGCACATCCTCGATCTAAAAAAATTTTTTTAGTACATCCTCGACCTAAAAAAAATTTTTTTAGTACATCCTCGATCTAAAAAAATTTTTTTAGTACATCCTCGACCTAAAAAAAATTTTTTTAGTACATCCTCGATCTAAAAAAATTTTTTTAGTACATCCTCGATTTAAAAAAAATTTTTTTAGTACATCCTCGATTTAAAAAAATTTTTTTAGTACATCCTCGATCTAAAAAAAATTTTTTTAGTACATCCTCGATCTAAAAAAATTTTTTTAGTACATCCTCGATTTAAAAAAAATTTTTTTAGTACATCCTCGATTTAAAAAAATTTTTTTAGTACATCCTCGACCTAAAAAAAATTTTTTTAGTACATCCTCGATCTAAAAAAATTTTTTTAGTACATCCTCGATTTAAAAAAAATTTTTTTAGTACATCCTCGATCTAAACAAATTTTTTTAGTACATCCTTGATATGAAAAAATTTTTTTTAGTACATCCTCGATCTAAAAAAAATTTTTTAGTACATCCTCGATTTAAAAAAAAATTTTTTAGTACATCCTCGATCTAAAAAAATTTTTTTAGTACATCCTCGATTTAAAAAAAATTTTTTTAGTACATCCTCGATCTAAAAAAATTTTTTTAGTACATCCTCGACCTAAAAAAAATTTTTTTAGTACATCCTCGATCTAAAAAAATTTTTTTAGTACATCCTCGATCTAAAAAAAATTTTTTTAGTACATCCTTGATATGAAAAAATTTTTTTTAGTACATCCTCGATTTAAAAAAAATTTTTTAGTACATCCTCGATCTAAAAAAAATTTTTTTAGTACATCCTCGATCTAAAAAAATTTTTTTAGTACATCCTCGATTTAAAAAAAAATTTTTTAGTACATCCTCGATCTAAAAAAATTTTTTTAGTACATCCTCGATCTAAAAAAAATTTTTTTAGTACATCCTCGATCTAAAAAAATTCTTTTAGTACATCCTCGATCTAAAAAAAATTTTTTTAGTACATCCTCGATCTAAAAAAATTTTTTTAGTACATCCTCGATTTAAAAAAAATTTTTTTAGTACATCCTCGACCTAAAAAAAATTTTTTTAGTACATCCTCGATCTAAAAAAATTTTTTTAGTACATCCTCGATTTAAAAAAAATTTTTTTAGTACATCCTCGATCTAAAAAAATTTTTTTAGTACATCCTCGATTTAAAAAAATTTTTTTAGTACATCCTCGATTTAAAAAAAATTTTTTAGTACATCCTCGATCTAAAAAAATTTTTTTAGTACATCCTCGATTTAAAAAAAATTTTTTTAGTACATCCTCGATTTAAAAAAATTTTTTTAGTACATCCTCGATCTAAAAAAAATTTTTTTAGTACATCCTTGATATGAAAAAATTTTTTTTAGTACATCCTCGATTTAAAAAAAATTTTTTAGTACATCTTCGATCTAAAAAAAATTTTTTTAGCACATCCTCGATCTAAAAAAATTTTTTTAGTACATCCTCGATCTAAAAAAAATTTTTTTAGTACATCCTCGATCTAAAAAAATTTTTTTAGTACATCCTCGATTTAAAAAAAATTTTTTTAGTACATCCTCGATCTAAAAAAATTTTTTTAGTACATCCTCGATCTAAAAAAAATTTTTTTAGTACATCCTCGATCTAAAAAAAATTTTTTTGGTACATCCTTGATATGAAAAAATTTTTTTTAGTACATCCTCGATTTAAAAAAAAATTTTTAGTACATCCTCGATCTAAAAAAAATTTTTTTAGTACATCCTCGATCTAAAAAAATTTTTTTAGTACATCCTCGATTTAAAAAAAATTTTTTTAGTACATCTTCGATCTAAAAAAATTTTTTTAGTACATCCTCGATTTAAAAAAAATTTTTTTAGTACATCCTCGACCTAAAAAAAATTTTTTTAGTACATCCTCGATCTAAAAAAATTTTTTTAGTACATCCTCGACCTAAAAAAAATTTTTTTAGTACATCCTCGATCTAAAAAAATTTTTTTAGTACATCCTCGATTTAAAAAAAATTTTTTTAGTACATCCTCGATTTAAAAAAATTTTTTTAGTACATCCTCGATCTAAAAAAAATTTTTTTAGTACATCCTCGATCTAAAAAAATTTTTTTAGTACATCCTCGACCTAAAAAAAATTTTTTTAGTACATCCTCGATCTAAAAAAATTTTTTTAGTACATCCTCGACCTAAAAAAAATTTTTTTAGTACATCCTCGATCTAAAAAAATTTTTTTAGTACATCCTCCATTTAAAAAAAATTTTTTTAGTACATCCTCGATCTAAAAAAATTTTTTTAGTACATCCTTGATCTAAAAAAATTTTTTTAGTACATCCTCGATTTAAAAAAAATTTTTTTAGTACATCCTCGATCTAAAAAAATTTTTTTAGTACATCCTCGATTTAAAAAAAATTTTTTTAGTACATCCTCGATTTAAAAAAATTTTTTTAGTACATCCTCGATCTAAAAAAATTTTTTTAGTACATCCTCGATTTAAAAAAAATTTTTTTAGTACATCCTCGATTTAAAAAAATTTTTTTAGTACATCCTCGATCTAAAAAAATTTTTTTAGTACATCCTCGATCTAAAAAAAATTTTTTTAGTACATCCTCGATCTAAAAAAATTTTTTTAGTACATCCTCGATTTAAAAAAAAAATTTTTAGTACATCCTCGATCTAAAAAAATTTTTTTAGTACATCCTCGATCTAAAAAAAATTTTTTTAGTACATCCTCGATTTAAAAAAAATTTTTTTAGTACATCCTCGATCTAAAAAAATTTTTTTAGTACATCCTCGATCTAAAAAAATTTTTTTAGTACATCCTCGACCTAAAAAAAATTTTTTTAGTACATCCTCGATCTAAAAAAATTTTTTTAGTACATCCTCGATTTAAAAAAAATTTTTTAGTACATCCTCGATTTAAAAAAAATTTTTTTAGTACATCCTCGATCTAAAAAAATTTTTTTAGTACATCCTCGATCTAAAAAAATTTTTTTAGTACATCCTCGATTTAAAAAAAAATTTTTTAGTACAACCTCGATCTAAAAAAATTTTTTTAGTACATCCTCGATTTAAAAAAAATTTTTAAGTACATCCTCGATTTAAAAAAAATTTTTTTAGTACATCCTCGATCTAAAAAAATTTTTTTAGTACATCCTCGACCTAAAAAAAATTTTTTTAGTACATCCTCGATCTAAAAAAATTTTTTTAGTACATCCTTGATATGAAAAAATTTTTTTTAGTACATCCTCGATCTAAAAAAAATTTTTTTAGTACATCCTTGATATGAAAAAATTTTTTTTAGTACATCCTCGATTTAAAAAAAATTTTTTAGTACATCCTCGATCTAAAAAAAATTTTTTTAGTACATCCTCGATCTAAAAAAATTTTTTTAGTACATCCTCGATCTAAAAAAAATTTTTTTAGTACATCCTTGATCTAAAAAAAATTTTTTTAGCACATCCTCGATCTAAAAAAATTTTTTTAGTACATCCTCGATTTAAAAAAAATTTTTTTAGTACATCCTCGATCTAAAAAATTTTTTTAGTACATCCTCGATCTAAAAAAAATTTTTTTAGTACATCCTCGATCTAAAAAAATTTTTTTAGTACATCCTCGATTTAAAAAAAAAATTTTTTTAGTACATCCTCGATTTAAAAAAATTTTTTTAGTACATCCTCGATCTAAAAAAAATTTTTTTAGTACATCCTCGATCTAAAAAAATTTTTTTAGTACATCCTCGATCTAAAAAAATTCTTTTAGTACATCCTCGATCTAAAAAAAATTTTTTTAGTACATCCTCGATCTAAAAAAATTTTTTTAGTACATCCTCGATTTAAAAAAAATTTTTTTAGTACATCCTCGACCTAAAAAAAATTTTTTTAGTACATCCTCGATCTAAAAAAATTTTTTTAGTACATCCTCGATTTAAAAAAAATTTTTTTAGTACATCCTCGATCTAAAAAAATTTTTTTAGTACATCCTCGATTTAAAAAAATTTTTTTAGTACATCCTCGATTTAAAAAAAATTTTTTAGTACATCCTCGATCTAAAAAAATTTTTTTAGTACATCCTCGATTTAAAAAAAATTTTTTTAGTACATCCTCGATTTAAAAAAATTTTTTTAGTACATCCTCGATCTAAAAAAAATTTTTTTAGTACATCCTTGATATGAAAAAATTTTTTTTAGTACATCCTCGATTTAAAAAAAATTTTTTAGTACATCTTCGATCTAAAAAAAATTTTTTT